>NC_046333.1:129068693-129369527 GCF_000738735.6 Corvus cornix cornix | reverse complement strand
CAAAGCCTATTTAATGGATCAACATTTTTAGAAGGATCTTTCTTCAGTCTGCATTTTTAGCAGAATCATAGATATATCCAAATCTCCGTAAGACTCTTGATATGGAGCATCAACTCTTCACCTTGTTAAACAGAGAGGAGGTATTTTTTGTTCATTTTGCAAGTTGGTGTAAGGTAAAGAGGACGTGCAATGGCATAAATAAATGCATCATGAAGACAAGTGAAATGCGTTTTTTTTTTCATGTCAGAATTCCAGCACTGAACTAAGCCCTCTTTAAAGGTTCTTGCCAGCCTTCTAGTAATTTGATTAATTTGTTTTATCATCATCTGCATTCTTGAAAGCATTTTGGTGTTTAGAGTTTCTGTTAAAGCTGTTCTCGAGCAAGCCCAGTGTTTGTGAATTACCACCTGGCAGTCAGAAGCTCTCCTGTGCCTCAGCAGGGACTGTGGCTTTGGCTCTGGAAGGGGTCACTGCCAAGTGAGAGTTAATTTTTGACCCTTCCAGTTATACTGCCATTAAATGGCATTTAGAGTGGAAAGGGAATTTGAGCACAGATTTGTCAGTTTTCAAACCACAGGCTTCAGAGAGCAGAAAGTAATTGTCAGCCTACGCCATGTGCTGGGAAATGCCAACTATGAAGATTGGGAGGTTCTGCCCTCAGATGAATTTTTTGTGTGCGTTAAGCTGCAGTGCCTGACTTTGTAAGCTGAGGTGTGGGTAAAATGTAGGCTGTTTACCATTTTAACTCATTTACCCCCCCTTCTCCCAGTCCACAGGCTGTAAGTACCTGATCCTGTGTTAATGGAGGAAACTCAGGGTGTGGTGTCAACACAGATAAAGCTGCTTTCCTCTGCCTTAGTGTGAGACACATCAGCCAAAACCAGGGTGATGTGCTTCAGATTTTGGGATCTTCAGAGAAGTGATGGCAAAATTAAAATGTCTGTTAGAAGGAATGGAAATCTGATAATATTCAAGCTGGGAAGTAACCTGTTTCTGCTTCATCTACCCTCTCTGAGGTGTACTGAGGAGGGTTAGGGCACACTAACAAGCTGATTTGTGGGAACCCAGAGTGCAGAGAATATTTCTCTGCCTGAAGACCTGAGCAGTAAACTCAGGGTTTGAGTTTGTACACCTTGCTGCAGCTGCTTTCCTCTTCCTGTAGCTCCCTTGTTCTCCTTCAGTTATTCCAGCTCTCAAACTGTTGATTCATGTGGTATATGTCTCATGTTTGGAGCTGAATCCCTGGGTTTTCCTTTACATATCTTTAGCCTTAGCATGCAAGGTCAGTACCACTGCTGAGCTCGAGAAGAGCCAGAGACACTCTCCACATTGCCCCAAGCCCGAGCCCTTGTCCCTGATGTGCAGCTGCTGTCTTAGGCAAAGAGGGACCGTGAGTCACCAATGGCAGTGGATTTTGCTGTTCCCCTCCTACAGCCAAAGAAATGCCCGGTGCTGGAAGACAGAGCCAGCTGAGCACTGGTCCTGTTCACTTCCTGCTCTCAGAAGGGTTCCCCCCCCCCTCCTTCCCATGTCTTCTCTTCATCAGTCTGGTTCACAGGACCTTTCTGTCTGACCCGGTCACCTCCAGATCAGCACATCTGCCCTGGTTGCTTCAACCCACGTAGCACTACAGTGAACAGTTAAGGATTGAATAATTAAGGACTTTATTTCTGCACACCCCTTGCTCTGCTGTCCCTGTTTTCTGCCTCCCGCATCCCACTGCACCAGGAAGCTTGGTTTGGGAGGGAGAGAAGGAGACACTGAGGCAAGGGTGGCTGGAAGGAAAGCCAAGGTACTCAGGCTCACTATGTGGCTCTGAACCAGGCTGGGCTGCGTTGGGCTGGGTGAGAGGACACCCGTGTTTTTTCCTTGCTGTTTCTGCCCTTGCTTTGTCCTGCAGGTCTGAGCACTGTGCTGCCATTTTTTCATGATAAAAAGGAGTTAACAGTGCTTCCACCTCTGCAAAAGCATATTGAGGCCACCAGAGAAAAGGGCAGTGCACAAGGTAAGTATTTATTCTAACAGCAGGACACCTATCTTGAGGGTACTTAAAAAAAAGAGGCAAGATATAACAGAGGAATGTAAACATGCTGGCTTTGAAGGCTAAGGCCATCTTGTTCAGTCTAGATCAAACACCAGCTTCTAGGCATGGGCATGAGCCCAAGAGCACACGAAGTGCATGCACAGTTCAGTGAGCACACTGGCGTCCCTGGGCTGCAGCAGGCAGACACTAACGGCAAAGGAGGAATTAAACACCGCAGCGGACTGACAGAGTTATGTTTCCTTAGAAATCATTAAACCCAAAGGCAAGTTGTTTTATAAAGGAAACACCCTGTGTAAAGTGCAAGAGATGAGAAATGACAGGGAATTGGCTCCCAACCATACTATGAGCTTGGAAAAAGCAGCAGATGTAGACTTGTGCAATTTTCTAGCATGTAATTTGTTTTTACATTATGTACAACTTGAGGTAAAATGCACTGAGACCCTGTCCCACAGCTCATGTTAGACAAGGCAGCATGGCTGTGTAAAGATGGTTACGAGTTCTCTCTCCATCCCGTAGAGCTGGCTCCTCTCAGGGGCAGTCAGTGTGTGTGAAAACAAAGAGTGCTGAGACCTGTTTTCACCACTGGCCGTGGCTGCTCAGAGCCCAACAGCTTCTACAGGGCCACAGCCAGCCCAGACAGGGGGGCTGGGGAGGGCACACACATTCAAGCTGTACCATAAAGATGTTTTTTTTCCCCTATATTTCTACTCTGATAAGGAAGACATGCCCTGAAGCAGCCTGGGTATCTCCAGTCTCCTCCACTCCCAAGCAGGCAACAAGACAAGGAGCAATGTGGGTTCCTGTCCCCCACTCTGTGATGCTGTTGTAGCAGCTTTTGTAGAGCACTTGGAAGAAAAATCTGCTTGCATCTTTTCCTCTTTGTATCTTACAAAGACTAAATGGATGCTTTAAGTCTTTTTGTTGTTGTTTTTGTTGTTTTTATTTCTGGATGGGAGAAAACCACAAGAAAGGCTGACATTAAAGTTTCTCTGGATGCTCCTTCTGTGTGCATGTATGTCCAGCCTTGCACACTGAGGCGGCACTGGTTGCCCTCAGCACAAAACGTCTGCCACCCATGTGAGCCCGTGCACTATGGTTTGTATAGCTGTGCTTTCAATACCCCTCCCAAAGCAGCCCCTTATGTCCCACATTCAATCTCTTTACATTAGTTGTTTTAACGTTCTCTGAATTTTTTTCACTTTTTATGTTTTTGTGGGGTTTTTTAAACTAATGTAAAAAACATTTTTTGAAGCCTGACGTCAGTTGTGGTTGATGGGCTTTGTTTATTCATGCCAGTTAACAGGCTAAGTGGAGGTCTACTGTACTTTTGCAAGCAATCTTAATCCGTTCGACTGAATAGCAAGAAGAAAAAGATGGGTTGACAGAGGCAGTTAGCAGAGATCATACTTACACATGTTTGTTTTCAGTAATTAGTCACAGTGTTAATAGAAACATCCACTTTAAGCAAAGACGGCTGATTTGCACAAACAGTGGGCCATATGCTCTGGTGGGTGTGGAAGGGGGTTGATAAAGCTAAAAACTTTTCAGGAATTTTTATATGTGAAAACCTGCTATTATATTTATTCATTTATTTATCCAGTGTAATTATTTCCATGCCAGTTAGGGTTTGCAATATTTTCCACTTCAAAACATCAGAATAAAAATGCAGGTCTCCATGTTCACCTTGTCTGTCTGTCTCTCTCTCTCTTCTCTCCCCCGCCGCTTCCTCACACACACACGCACACAGAGAGAACAAGAGAGTTTTTAAGTGGCTGTCTATTGCTCAGGGCTTACATATGGATAGCATATGAAAATGAACTAGGCTGTAGGTGTTTTAACAATGTAATTTAGAGTATGTTGCCTTTTTCACTTTTCCAATCGTGCCAGACGGGTTTTGCTGCCAGAGTATGAAAACAACTGCTGCCTTTTACAAAGATTTATTATTTTTTGGTGATATGATAGACTAATACTAGTTCCAAAGGGGTAGATATGCTGAGTTGTTAACATACCCCCTTGATTCCAGTGTATTCTCTTCCTGTCAAGTGTAATGGGGAAACTTCCTATATGTTATGAAATGCTATTCAGGTGCACATCTCTCCAGTTTTGGGTTTGGTTTTTATTTTTTTTTCCTAAATAATAAAGCTAATTGTTTTAACTTCAAACAGAAGCCGTTTTTCTTAGGCAAAATCATAGCTTCACTTTCATAAGGAGCTCACGATCACTATAGGTTTTCAAGAGAGGAAACTGTTTGAGTTTGTGTTATTGCCTTTGTTCACTGTTGTGTTTTTAAGCATGTTTATAATTTACTCAGCATGGTGCTTTTGACTTTGCTTGTGTGAAACATCAGAAATTTTGCAATTCATCCTCTTGCAGCAGGCTCAGATCCGAATCACAAGCTCCAGCTCTGGGATGCATCCCTGATTACCTGTGGGGAGGTGCCAATAGAGATGAGCATCTTCCTCTGTGTCTCCTCTGAGGCTGGTTTTCTGCCAACCATTCCAAGTGGAGCCTGGGCACTTTGAGAGCATTTGTTCATTTCTAAATCATAACAGCCAAGTTGCAAAGCAATTAACCACTGAATCTAGTGCCTGATGCAAAATATGATTCTCAGTTTTATTTACATGAGTATTTTACAGGTGAGAGACAAATGCATATCCATTTGAAAATCTAAAAGAGTGACAGAAATGAATTCACCACTTGTATAACCAAAAATCCCAGGCCCACACCACCCTGGCACACACACAAAGACTATGACAGAAACAGTTCTGGCATGTTGCACACCCACAGCTTCTTAGACTGCCTTTCAGTGGCCTCTTTGGTCATCCACGTGTTTGCACTATGGTTTATCCCACAAGCTGTGTATTGTCTCTCTGTCATGCAGCCTGCTCTTCACACAGAGGCCCAGTCCATAGTAAGGAAGTAAGGGCTAAGGAAGGCAACTACTGGCAATGCCCACGTATTTCAATGTGAGGGAAGGAAAAACTGATGGGAAAACTTGGTTGTAGTGTGTAAAAAGGTGCTGTAGAGCAAAGAGAATAATCTGTTCTCCATGTCCGTGAGCAAAGGCAAAGAAAACGATGAGCTGAAGCTGTAGCAATGCTTTAGGTTGCACATTGGGAAAAACTTTTTCCTGGAGAGGATGTTGGAGCCCCAGCAAGGACTACCTGAGAGGGTTTGAAATCCCTGTGATGAGAGAGTTATTATGGTCAGGCTATACAAATTTCTGCCTGACTGACTATATATGGATTCTGCCTTGGGACTGGAATGGACTGGATGAGTTTCAAGGTCCTGAGGTCACCTGTTTCCCTGGTTACTGCAGCAAACCACAGCATCATCCTGCATTGCCCTTCTCATGTGCTCCACACAGGCAATGCCATTTTCAAAAGCTTCTGCTGGACAGACTTTAATTTTCAGCCATAGCAGATTAGAGACCTTTTGCCAACTCCTTCTTCAGCTGTTTCCATGTTGGTGTTGCCGCAGCTGGCTGCTGTTGGCCCAAGTTTGTGTGGCATTTGTACATTCCTTCATTCCTTTCACAAAGCATCACAGCTGGGGGCTTTGGCTGTACATCACTGATGGGTAAAGGTGGGTCGATGGAGGAGCCAGCTTGGCTCCAACAGAGCTGTTGCTTTGCAGGAAGCCGGCAGCCAGCAGCCCTTGTGGTTCAAGTACATCTTTGCCTTCACTAATCTGGCTGGCTTTCCTCAGGAGTGGTTTGGCACTTTGCACCTGGGGTCCCAAAGAGGCTATGTGCTGTGAGCAGAGGCAAGGGCCGTAGACAGGGTGGCAGACTTCAGTCAGAAACTCTGGAGTCAAAGCTGGGCTGCTTTTGGCTCCCTTCCCATCCCAGGGTAACAGCCTACCAGCAGTTTGACTTTGAGTCGCTGTGGTAATTCATGTTTAAAATCATCATTCTTGGCACATGCACCAAAGATTAAAAGAAAACAGGAAAAATTCCTCTCAGAATGACAGATTTACATACCAGGAGGAAAAAAACCCACATAAAAATCTGATTTGAAGAACACAATTATAATATTTTACCCTCATTTCACTAACCATTTTATTGACTGAAAATGGAGCTACCTCAAGACTACAGATCTAAAGTGCTAACAAATTAAAACCATCCCCGAAGGAGAGAGACCACTAATCTGAAGCACGCCTCCCTAAAGAATTTCCGAAGATCTATAAATGCCATATGCTGAATAGACAGTATTTCTTTTAAGGTACAAGTAATTTTTTTTTCCTGAATAACTGACCAAACGCAATCAAAAAGGGAAGGAAAGAAGACAAAGGACACCACATAAGAAAAATAAGAATGCTATACCAGCATGAAATACCAGCCAACATGCATATGGGAACACTTACTTGATCATCTAAATATGCTTATTTTATACAGTGGATATCCAGAAGTGATTGCATTTGCACTGATTCACTTAATGTAAGAAATAAAGTTGGCCCAATATCCATATTCCATAAACAGAGGTAATAAATTAAAGAAGCTGAGGCTCTTGCTGCCAAGGCACATTTAAAATGTGAGCCAGAAAGAGAGCACAGCTAAGGAGTTTTGGAGAAAAATGGAGAGAAAGAAAAAGCTGTTATTTTGTAAATATAATTACTCTTTGAAATGCAGGAAATGGACACTAAGTGAAGACTCTTGCATGACTCTGGAGGCCTTGAAAGTGTTTCTCCTGACGGGTCCAGAGAGTGATGGTGCCTTTCTCCTGATGGGAACATCTGTCCCCCCAACTCCTGCTCACTTGAACCCACAGGTCTCCCAGCCTCAGGACATGAAGTTCTACACTGCTGTGGCACATCTGCAGGGTTTTGACTTGCACTGGGTGTACTCCCCCTAGTATCTTAAAATTACACTCCGCACTGTGATGAAACACATGCACTCATGTTATGAAATACATAAATATAAACTGGCAATACACATGTGTTTTAATATAAGACAGAGAATATCTAGGATATCTCAGTCCCTCAGTTCTCACCTTTATTACAGCTCTGTGAGCAGCCAGTGTTCCTGGGGAGCATCGAAGGAAAGAATCCCAGACTCTTTCAGAAGAATCCTCCTCTACAAGAACTAGACTTGTGGTAATTTCATATGATGTTAGACCTCTGGTAAAGTCCTCCTGAGATGCCTCAGAGCTGCCCAGAAAACAGAGATGTGAAAACATCAGGTATACTTTGGCACAAATGCAGCCACCTGCTGGTGTCCCATCTCTGTGAACAGCTAAAGCAATGTTACTGTGAGCTGAAACCCCGTATGTGTCCCTCAGGGTATATTTCAGCCATGCATCATACCCTGGACAACCTCAGGTAAGATGAGTTGTCAATGGCTACCTCTGGTTACACTGACCTGTCTTCATTTTGGCCATGGTTACTGTGGAAGGCAATAGGGTTTCTTTCTACCAGTTTTCAGGCATTCAAGACAAAATGTTGCTGGCTAGTTATGTTTGGAAGAGACTTTTGATTTGATAGGAATAGCATAAAAGTATTCAGAGGGATGGGTCCTTACTTGTCTGTTCCAGTGCACCTGCACAGTAAAGTTCTTCCTCATGTTCAGGTGGAGCTTCCTGAGCATCAGTTTCTGCCCATTGCCTCTTGTCCTATTGCTGGCACCACTGAGAAGAGCCTGGCTCCATCCTCTTGACGCCCTCCCTTCAGAGACTGATAGACACTGATGAGGACCCCTCTCAACCATCTCTTCTTGAGGCTAAAGAAACTTCTTGAGGCTTAAGGCAGTGAACAAGCTCCTGCACTGCAAACTGGTGTCAAAATGATGCCATGCAGATTTTTAGACGAGCCTGGGAGTAGATGGGACAAGATGCTGCTGTCCACTGTGCCATGCTGAAGTAAGGGAGGAGCTGCCAAATGTGGCAGGAGCACAGGAGTGGGCTCCAGAGTGCTCACAGATGGAGCCAGGTGAAGGGACAGCTGTTAGCAGGCACGGACACTGCTCGTGCCTTGAAACCAGGGTACAGACCTCTCTGGGGAATCAAATCATTCTTGGATGACATCCACTTGGAAATTCTTCCTCAGTACAAGGCAGAGGTTTTCACTCAGCAGACTGCTCGGTAAGGCTTTCATCCCTTTTTTTTCCAGTCATTTTTCCCTCCTTGTACCAAGTGGTAGCCCCCAGCCTGCTTTTCCTGATGCAAGCCATGTGGGCTGGAGAGCTGTACTGCAGTAAATACTATCTGGGAACCATGTCTTTGTGAGTTGCAAGTATTTGTCACTCTTCAGGCTATAAACTTCCCAAGGAGTCTTATTTTTCCTGTTAATATGGAAACTGAAAATTACAGGAACTCCTCACTAAAATGACGATGTTAGCTTATTTCCTGTGTAACATGGATTGACGTGTACATATGCTGCTGACATGTTAGAAAAGCAGCTCTCTGCTCTCAGGGTTGCTAGAGCCCACTCATAGGACAGATCCAGACTGAGTGAAAAAAAAGGGTGTTACTGTGAAAAATCCAGGATGTGTTTCTCAAAGGCAAGTAAATTCCTTCATTTCAAGTTTAAGAAAAAATCCCCCTGCAAATAAGTTAGACTGGTTAAGAGGAGATATTTAACTGGAGTTCACTAAAGGAAGCTCTAGCATTAAAAATGTCCTTCTAAAAAAGGGAGGACTTTGTGAATGACAGACACAATGCACAATAAAAATCAATAGGGTTTCCATCTTTCTCTAATACATGCCTCTAAGGATAAGATATCCCTTCTTCTGAATTCACACTGGGATAGCAGCAAACACTGAAACAAGCACACATGATTGTATGCACATACCAACATCTCCATGTTAATTTTCGCTTTCATCTTCATATGTCATCCATAAGGTTTTTTTTGTCCCATTTGAACTGAAGCC
Organism: Corvus cornix cornix; assembly: GCF_000738735.6. Taxonomy (NCBI): domain Eukaryota; kingdom Metazoa; phylum Chordata; class Aves; order Passeriformes; family Corvidae; genus Corvus; species Corvus cornix. The sequence continues at coordinate 129,360,618 of NC_046333.1, read as the reverse complement.
AAAAATATTTAAAAATATCAAACATTTACTGCAAAATCATTGGCTGAACTGAATTTCTGGCCACCCTCATTAAAAAATAAAATTAATAATTTCAGAATGTTTTAGTTCTGCTTTAAATATTTATATTTTTAAACTTTTAAGATTATAAATCAGTTGCACTTTTGAAATTGTGGTTATCTGAAAATGACAACTCATGCTGTTTTGGAAAGATGTGATGCAGTCACTTACTGTTCCTGTAGCTTAAAGCCATTGTTCAAATGAGACTCAGAAGAAAACCAAGTTTCTCCTACAGGTAGATTCAAGGTTTGGTGACCTACTATTCACTTTTTAAAAAAAAAAAAAATCACAAATGTAACTTTACATTTACACAAATGTTTGTTGGACAATTCACTATAGCTCTCTCTTAGGTAGGGCCATTAACTTATATGTTATAAAAAATATCCTTACTGCCCTATGGATGCAAATACCACCTGAGGAGACAGGTAATTCCAAAATCTCCTACTGCTGCTCTCAGGCAAGGGAAGGAGCACAGATACAAAATTTGGTCTGATAGCTTTCTTTTCCATAGATTTAACAGCAACACCTGATGTAAAACATACTTTCTTGCTCTGTGGCAAAACAAGCCATGCTTTAAGCAGTATCTAAGCTATGAAAGAAGTTGTTCCTACTGTTCACATTTGCTGGTGAGAAGGCAGCTGGTACCACTGATGACATTTGAGGAGAAGGGAAGAAGCATCAGGTAGGCACTGGGCAAGGTCATGGAGAATGTGGCCAATCCATGGAAAAGGGCTGCTCTCACAGCAAGTTCTCACACTAAACGTGTCTAAATAGTCCACCAAATCACAAAGGTTTCATCCTTCTTTGGTAGGGTGTTCTTTACCAGCATCATTAGGATTTGCCTTGAGCTCATGCAGCTGCTGTTTAAGAAATTCACCTTCAAAATATACGGTTTGAAAACCTCTTAATGTGGATGATGTTTTTTACAAAATTTCCTGACAGTATTTTGAAGACCAGGTCACACAGACCTTCTGTGATGGGAACGGGATAAACATTTCAGCTGCATGGGGTGTGATATATCATTTATTCTGGCAAGTAGAGCTGTACATTTGAATGTGTAAAAAAAAAAAAGGAATATAAAATTCCTTAAACTGTGATTCAACTGCAAAGATGAACAAAACAACAAAATAAGGGGAAAAAAGGGATAGCTGTATTTGTATACTTCAATTAACTGGTATTGTATGGGTAGAATTAGATATAACTTCAGCTATATATTGGCTGGTCAAGTTTCTAACAACCTTCTTCACTCTACGGAATTTTTGCTACTGAAAGCATTTTGTGCTATTAGGCTTAATTCTGCAGCAGATTCCTTCTAAAAAAGGCCTTAGTGAAAATTAAAGTCTTTCTTTATTGAAGAATCAATGTAACCTAGGAGAGATCCTTGGGGGCAGACCAGTGAAATGAGGAAAAAAAAATTATTCCTGCTCATGTTTTGTTTTGCTGGATTTTTATTTTTTTCAGCTAGTGAAACTTGGGGAAACAGTGTGAAGACCTTTGATTAGTTGTTTCTATTAAAAGATCAAGTCCTGCTTTCCACTGGAATACACTCAAGTGTATTATAACAAGATCTCTGTTATCTTCAACAAACTAAAGCCATCACCATTTACTCCAGCATGAGAACAGATTCTGCCTACAGAGTCAAAGGATACAATTCTGCCCTGAGGCTTAATTTGTCCTTTTTATAAAGTGACCTAAATAAAGTATTGATGCCACCAGGAGAACAGCAGGTTTTGAGTAAGGCACAGACACCATTTTCTGTGTGACTGCTTCTTGTCTTTGTAATGCATAGCTGTGTGTGTGGGATGGCAGCAAGACTAGCAGCTTTGCTGTCACCAAGTCTGAAAACACTCTGCAGTTGAAAGGTCTACTCTTCTAAATGCTCTACATTTCCTCAAATATGTTTTCTTATTAAGAAATTGGTGTGCTTACATGGGTGTGAAGCAGGACTAGTGTTCAGCATTTTGGAAGATTTGACTAAGCAGTTGCATGTAGCAACCTCAGGAGGCAAACCAAGCAAGCCTGGTATAGGGGCTGCACAATTTTGCAGAATCACAGTATCAATCATTAGGTTTTAAAAGACCAACACACCATGTTGTCACCTAAAGCCATAGCACTAAGTGACACATCCAGTTGTTTCTAGAACACCTCCAGGGGTGGTGAATCCACCACCTACCTGGGCAGCTCATTTCAATGCTTAAGAGCCCTTTCCATGAAGAAATTCTTCCCTATGTCCAACCTGAACCTCCCTTGGTGCAGGTTGAGGCCATGTCCTCTTGTCCTGTCAGCAGTCACCTGGGAGAAGAGACTGATCCCCACCTGATCCACAATCTCCTTTTAGGTAGCTGTACAGAGCAGTAAGGTCTCCCTGGAGCCTCCTTTTTACCTAGGCTAAACAACCTCAGTTCCCTCAGCTGCTCATCACAGGACTCAGGATTTTACTGGGGTTTTCAGTCAATTGTTTGTTAGTTGACCTATCTAATGCACAAGGTTGGAAAGCAACACTTGAAACACGAGTCAAGAAAGAAACAGGCTATTTCAGGAGATGCAGGCTCAGGAATTAAAGGAGACACAGAACCACACAGAATCACACAGAATCATGTTATGGTTGAGGCTTATCTGGAGGTCATTAGGTCAAACCTCCCTGCTCAAGAAGAGCCACACAGAGCTAGTTGCCCAGGACTGTGTTCTGACCTATTCGCTCATCTCTTAAACAAATTAAAGCTCTACTGGAGTAGGAGTCAGATGCCACTGACCTCCAAGCCAGTTCGTAGCCAACCATGAATGGCAATTTCTTCTTGCATTTAAATGTGATTTATCACAGTCTCTCTCAACTGAAGTGTTTGCCTGAGGAGTCAGATGACATTAGTTTGGGGTTTCGTGTTCTGAGGACACTTAAGAAATCCAGAAAGCTCAGGTTTTTCCTTCAGTGAGCTGGCAACTGTGAATGCTTGCTGCAAACAGAGGCTATGAGGGGTAAGATGAATGAGGAATAAAGAATGAGGGTTTTGGAGCTACCACAAGAATTGACTGAGAGCAAACTGTGTCAGCTGACATGAAAGGCGGACAGACACACAGTGGAAAAGTAAAATCCTAGGAGAGGCGATCAGTTTGACAACATTTGGGGGAGGTCACTGTCAACCACCCATTATCTTTCCCCTGGGTTTATGGCCTCCGCTGAAGCCACAGCTCTGCGAAGATGTCTGAGTTATGCTTCCTTCATATATATGTGAACATCACTCCCTCCCCCCTTTGGATGCAAGCTTTGAACACTGAAGTCCCTCCCTCTGCTGTCTCTGGCTGCAGGTGTTTCCATGCTACCGCTATGCCGGGTGCCGCGGCTTCTGTGCCATAGTGCAGGGTGCTGCGATCTTCCCAAAAGCGCCACACTCACACACGTGTGCATGCACAAACACACAGCTTCAGCAATATGGGTCAGTGGCAAAGAGGCAGGAAGGGTCTCTGTACAGAGTTCCACGGACGAAGGTTGATTGCAGCCGCACCAAGAAGGGATCCAAGGACACAGACAAAAGACAATGGAGGGTCCAGGTTTAAGTACGGGAGTGGGGTGAGCACCAGGGACCAATGCTCTGATGGCACAGGGGCGGTACAAAGGCGGGACTGGGGAATGGGAGCCAATGGGGAAGCTCTGGGGGAATGGCAAGGGGCGAGGGGCAAAGGCCAATGGGGGGAACCTGGAGTGGAGAACTTTCTAGGACATGGAACATAAACGGTAACAAGGGGGTGGAGGGGCCATGGGCCAACCAGGAATGCAGAACTGGGGTAGATTAATATACCAGAAGAATGCATCCTGGGGGAAGCCTTTTCTGTTCACCCTAACCTGGAGGCTCTCTCATACCAGGGACTGTCTCACCAGCTGACGCTCTTTGTCCCTTGTATCGTAGGCTCACCGGCCACCACACCATGCTCCAGCCAACACCAGATGAAACTCAAGACAAACCCAGTGCTGAGGTTTCTGGGGAAGAGATCAGAACGGGCATGCTTGTTCTGTATCACAGGAGAGGAGTGCTCATGGAGACAAGCTTCTGACCCTGTCCACCTCCACAGAGTACTTTCGTCTCAGCTAAAAATATCACATTAAGGTAAATGGTCCACTTAACAGCTCTCTTTTCTCTTAGGTATTTTCTAAGCACTTTAAAAGATTATTATTTCTGAGAATGTTGTTGCTGTTTGGTATGTCTTATGAGGATACTGGAAAGTCTGGTAAATCAAAATTGGGGTGATACAAGACACAGGATCAATATAAAAATTCTTTACCTTTTCTCTATTCCCGTGCTTTGGTTTCTCTTGGTAATATTTCCCCAGGTCTGGGAACCAAGCAGGGCACAGATCCAACTATGAAGGCCTCAGTGATACAGGCTGTGCTCAGGTACTGCCAGGTAACCACTGCCTACTCTGAGTGGCGTCTCTGAGCATCTGACATCTCTGGGTGCTCTAGGGAGACAAGGCAGGTCTGTGTCTTGATCCTTCAGTTCCCTCTTGTCAGTGATAAATTACAGATTTCTGTCTGCAGGGGAGGGAGAGTTCAACCTACGACAGGGAGGAAGGTGGTAAGAGCTCAGCCTGCCTCACTCCCTGCGTGGTGTACAGCAGCTCACCAGGCTGTAGCTCTGCTCTTTACTCCTTTCTTGGTTTAGGTTCCAGCTCTCCTCTCTCATGCCACCAGGTTTAGGATCTGGGGCTGTCCTGAGGGGTGCCTAAATTTAAACTGCTGAAAACATGGAAACATAATGTGACTGAAGAGGCATCCCTAACATTTGCTGGAGGAACTTGAAGTGAAACATTACTTCTCTTTCAAAAAAGCTACAACTTAATATAGAGCCCACAACTTAATATAGAGGAATGCAAAGAAACTAGGGTAGTAATCAGGCAGCATGTCAAATGGTTCATTCCAAAAGGACAGAACATCGCCAGGGAGGGAGGCTCCTGAATTATTAGAACCAGAGAAAAACAGGTCTGGAAGGGACTTCAGGAGGTCATGTAGTCACTTCCCTGGCCCCCAGCCAGTTTGGTTATATGTGTGTTGTTCCTGACAGATGTTAGCCTAAATTGTTGAGACTGCTAGTGATGGAGGCTCCACTTCTTCCCCAGGCAATCTATTCTAGTGCTTCCCTAATTGTACCATTAGAAAGTTTTCCCTAATGCCTCAGAAAATTTTTATACACTTCCTTTGCAGCAGCTGAACTCCAGTGCTTCTTGACCTATCCCCTGCAGATGCAGAGGGCAGGTTACGCCTTTCCTCCTCACAGCAGCCTTTATGTACTAAAAAGCTGTTACCATCCCCTCCCCCATCTGTTTTTCTTGAGACCACACCAAGCTAATTCCTTCACTATTTCCTCCAAGGTCATGCTTTTTTAGACCTCTTGTTGCTTTCCTTTGGACATTCTCAAATTTGTCCACATACGTCTCAAATTACAGCCATTGCCGAGGAAAAAATACATAGTATTTCTCTAAGTATCTCTCTTCAGCTCGAGTCTTTATACACCCCACACAATGTTTGGCTTTTTCATGACACAGCTTTGTTTAATTTTGTTCTCACCAACCTCAGATTTGTGATCAATCCTGTCAAAGTGCAGCACCTTGCATTTTCACAGTGGAAATCCATCTTGTGTGTTTTCCAGGCCATTTCACTGGTTTCCCAAGGGCACTTTGAATTCTAAAGCACTCCTGCAATGTACTTGCAACTCCTCCCAGCAGTATAATCTCCTGAGTTATCTAGCAAGTCTCCTTTCCCACCACCCAGACAGTGATACCACTGGGCAAAACTGACTCTGGCATCCCACATCATTCTGTCCAAGGCATCCATTCACTTAGAGAGCAAACCTTTCAAACTGACCTGCAGGTACAGGTACCAGAACAGCTTGCAAACAGCACATCGACTCCATTGCTTTCTTGTGAAATTTGCGATGTAAAACTGTCAAAACCTGATTAAAGCAAAGATAGCTGCTATCCAGTGCTTCTCCCCTTGTTTCAGATGATTTGTACTTGGTAGATCCAAGCTGGATATTAACCCTTTCACCTTTCAGTTCCTCCCAAGAAGTTTGTTTGCTTATTTGTGACGTATTTTTCAGAGGCTGCATTTAAGCTGACATATCCATGATCCTCTGACTGTACTTTCTCTGTCTTTTCATTGTTCCTTACTTTCCCCTGACCTTTTCCAGACTCTTGGTAACCCAGCTGCTTCTTGCAAGGCCTCAGTGATAACTGCTGACAAGTCAGAGATATTCTTATGTCAGACAAGGAAGCTCAGCCAGTTGTAAAAGTGAGCCTACCTAATTCCTCTCTGGTTTGCTCTTTCCTTTTGTCCTTGGAATTAATGACATTAACCACCTGATCACTGCTATAGGGATGATGGATGGAAAAAAAAGTCATTAAACACTATGACCTTCATCTCTATGTTTCCCACTCCACCAGTCTTTTCCTTACTAGAAACGTATAGTGATTTCCTCTTGTCCTTGATGTCTCTGTTCTTACACGCTTTTGCTTTTATACCTGCCTTTAGTAATCTCACCTACTGTTTATTTCCTACATTTCCTCTTGGGCCTGACATCAGTGAAGAGCTCATGATTTTGCTGAACTTGTATCTTTTTACAAATGATTTCTTCCTCTGATTCTTTGAGAAGTTGCCAGCTCGTTTCATCTTTTCCTTCCACAAGACTTTGCCTATCAATCCTTTGCAGTTACTGAAGTTTACTATCCTGCATTTCATTTTTTTCATTCTCTTTATAAAGATCTTAAACTTTGTCATTTCACGTTCACTCTCATACAAATTGTGTTTTACCTTTTTATTCTCAACACCTCCTTCTCTATTGTCACGTGAATAGGGGAGATTTCCTCAACCCTTAGTGTTTGATTTGTCTGTCAGCTCCCCAGGAAAGCCAAAACTCTTGTGCCTGAGCAGTCTATGAGCATCCTGTTATGGGGACCCTTTGCTGAACAGTCCTGCTGGATAGGACAGTTCCACTGACCTATTCAGGGAAATACAGCAACAGCATAAGGGACACCCCTCAGCAAGTTTTCCCACTTTATGACCCATCAGCGGATCTTTCACTTTGTTCGAGCACGTTCCCTGCTGCCGGCAGCTGCCAGCATCTGTGAAGGACTCGCGCCAACAGTTTACGGAAAAACTCTGACAGGTTAAGGCTCAAGGATTGCTGATGATAGTATCTGACTTCAAGAATGTATTCAAAGTGATACACAGACATGCTCTAATCCCCAGTAAAAGTATTCAGCAACCAGAGTAGGGTTCTTACCCACCAGGCAGGTTCTGTAGGGGAGAAGGCAGGTTCAGCCCATTGACTGATCCCAGCAGTTACAATGGAGTTTTCCCTTTTTCCCCATTCTTGACTTTTGTACTATTCCTTTATGTTTAGGTGGAGCTTGAGTGACTTTAGCCATAAATACCTTTGTTACTGATTGGTGTAAGTCTCTCACTTCGCTCTTAAAGATATAGTTAATAAAATATAGAGCACAGGCCCAGTGAGGGGTGGTTGTACCTCGGACATGGGTAACTTTGGGATGGAGGTGTGAGTTAATATAATTAGGTTATGATGAACCACATTTATCCAAGGACAGTGATTTCAGTATAGCTTTTGGCTCAACAGTAAGGCACCTTCTCCTATCTCCCTTGGTTGACAGGTGCTATGCAGTTTCTCAGCAGCAAACAACCACCAAGTTCCCCTCCCTGCAAAGATTTCTACACAGCCTGGCTGTGGTGTCTCCAGTTGCTCCACCCTCCCTTCCTCCCCCTTAGCAGGTGCTTCTGGTTGCAGATTGTGTGGGCAGAATCATCGTGGAGCATGCCAACCGCATTCCATCCAGGGTGCAGCAACCTTATTTTAACCTATGATTTCTGTACTGTTATAACTCATGTTAGGATGTGAATATAACTTCTCAGTTTCCTCTGATTTTACCCCCAGCCATCTTTCCATGGAGTCCCAGCCATCTTTCCACAGGGATCAAAACAGAAAAAGATTTTACTGTTTCTTCTTTATCAAAAGTTGTCTTTCAAGGAGTGACAGAATGTCTCTCTCTATATTATTTCCCTTTCATATAGTTAAAATATCTCACTTCTCCCAAATCTATTTTAGTATAATTCCTAATAAGACCTTGTAAGACTGTCTTGTTAATGTGATGTGCTCTAGAAGGCTCCCCTTCTGCTATGAAGTGAGCCTCGTTTTCTTCCTTAATCATTTTAAGAGACTGCTAGAGGTCTAAATCCCTCTACCTCCTGGTGAATTTAGGAGCTGAGGGTATGTAATGCAATAGCTTCTCTCTTACCCATCCCTGTCTTAGCAGAATGATTTATAAATTACAGTAATATTCAGATAATTTTAAAGAAGCAGAATATTCTTTGTAGATTTTAAGGTTAGATTCTGAGACTTCCCTCCTCTGACCAAGGTTTATGGCTGCGAAGGGTACCCACAGATATCCAGATGTGAGGCAGCAATCTGCCTACATGAAATAACCATGTGTTTTTCCAAGGAAGTGTCCCCAGAGAGAGTGGATGCTAACTCCCAGATGTTGAAGAGCACTGGGGATTCACAGACACAACTTGCCAAGAGCAAGATGCTTAAACAAGCACTTTCACATGGAAGATAGGGATGAGGAGTCCAACCACCACCAACCATTTGTTAGAGGACTGAGGAGAGGAGGCGATGAATCCTGGGTGAAACATTCATTTCTGCCTATGCAGCTTTGTGACCCCATCACGCAGCCTGAGAAAGCTGAACATCCTGAAATATTGAGCTGGAGGCATCACGTGCCTTCAGGGTGAGGCAGCAGCTAAATGCCTCGTGCAGTTTAACAAGAGCGAGTGCACAGTGCTGAACAACATCCGGTATCAGCACAGGCTGGGGATGAGCAGACTGAGAGCAGCCCTGCTGAGAAAGACTTGAGGGTGCTGGTGAGTGAGAGGCTGGACATGACCCAGCAATGTGCACTTCTACCCCAGAAAGGCAAATGTGTCCTGGGCTGCATCCAAAGCAGCATGGGCAGCAGGGTGAGGGAGGGGATTCTGCCCCTCTGCTCTGCTCTGGTGAGACCCAGCCTCGAGTACTGCATCCAGCTCTGGGGTCACAGCACAGGAAGGACATGGACCTGTTAGCGCAGGTCTGGAGGAGGCTACCAAGGTGACTGGAGAGATGGAGCACCTCCCCTATGGGGAAAGGCTGAGAGAATTGGGATTGTCCAGCCTGGAAAAGACAAGGCTTCAGGGTGACCCAGTTTTGGCTCTCCAGTGCCTTACAGGAAAGATGAAGAGAGACTGTTTACAAGAGCATTTAGTCACAGAACAAAGGGGAATCGATTCAAATTGAAAGAGACTAGATATTCAGAAATAATTCTTTACTGTGAGGGTGCTGAGGCACTGGAACAGGTTGTTCAGGGAAATTGTGCTTGCCACATTTCTGGAGGTGTTCAAGGCCAGGTTGGATGGAACTCTGAGCAACCTGGTCTAGCTGAAGGTGTCCCTGCCCACAGCAGGGGGGTGAAACTAGATGATCTTCAAGGCCCCCTTCCAACCCCCAAAATTCTATGATTCTATGATTTTATGAAATGGAGGATCCAGAGTTCAACATAAGGTCTTAAAATTCCCCCAAATGTCATTTGGAGACTGAAGTCCCCGATCTCACCCCTCCCTTCTTAAGCAACCCAGCAGGGAGAGCTCAGCCTCTGCTCAAGAGATTTTCCTCTTACTCACCATATTTTCTCCCATGAACAAAAACCCCCAAATCTGCTCTTGTGGAATTCCCAGGCCGTGGTCTCAAGGCTATATTGTTACGTGTACACATAGCTGCCATTAGCTCTAATAATGTGTGCATTGTTCAGGGTGCAAACAGAGAGCTCTGCTGCCACCACCCATTAGAGTAAGTAGTGCCTTCTGACTTCAGCAGCCCCAGCAATCGCCTGAGGAGCCAAAATTTGTACCTAATGCTTCTATTTTTCAAAGCACAGAGCTGCCCAGTCTCGAGGAGATTCTGCAGACTTAGGTAGCAGGAAGGATGACAGAAGCTGTCTTCATCTGATGACAGTGTCTGGCTGGTCAGTGAGAAAGATGCAGAAGTGCCAAAGGAAAGCACTGTTTCTTTCTCAGAAAAGCCATGTGGTACAGCTGCCTGCATAGCAAGGAGAGATCTGGCTGAGTAACAGAGGCTGGGCAGAACATCTGTTTTGTGTTTCCCAGGCTTCTGACAGCAAAACAGAGTTATTCTGGGGGTTTTGCTAGCCTTGCAGTCATTTTAAAAAATGTTTTTGCCAAGTTTTCCACTTTTTGTTAATAAGATTGCTCTTGGTATCAAGACATGACTTTACTTAAGGAAAAAAGTCATAAATGTCTGCCATTACCTACATTCCCTCACACTACCTTTTTTTTTTTGTTTGTTTTCCCACCAAGCTTTTAAATATCCATTCAAGAACTTTGTGAGAATTTCTGCTGGTGATAAAAGCAGAAAGATTTCTTTCATGAACAAATGAATGGTTTCTCTTAGAAGAGAATTACATGTGCTGCTGCCTTATTTTTTCCCTCCCCCTCTAACTCTTGGTTTCCAGATGTAGTGAAAGCTGGTTTGAGCAGAAGAACATATGTTTTCAGCATGAATTCTGTTGGCAGGGCACTGCTGCACAGTACTGCAGAGTTGCTGCAAGCCATCCCTGACCAGCATACATGTATAATGTGCTCTAGAAATTATCATGCTTCAGTTTTATCCTCCTCCCCCTACCTTCAGCAAGTCTTACTTTAATGCAACACTCTAGACTTCGTGCTCTATTCTGCTGCTGAACACTTGAGTGCTCCTATCAATAAAAATGTTACAAACTGAGCTCTCCCAGACACAGGGAAAAGGCAGCTAACTTTAATCCATCCCTTCAGCATCCTGCTTCTTTGATCTGCATCTGAGGCATGTGGCCATTCACATTTGTTAATTAAAAAAATAAATTATATTGTCCAGTGTTCTACTTATAGGTTGAAAGAGTTATTACAAAGGAAGAACCTTACATGTGGTTCTCAGAGTTTATAGAGATCTTCCTCTCTGCATATTAAAAATGAATAGGATTCTTTATATTTGTCTGGTGATGTTTAGCTCCAGCCAACTTTGGACCAGCTTCTGGCTCACTTGCTCTTTTTGAATAGTTTCTTGCTCCACGAGGAGTAGATTTATGTTGGGATTAAGTACAATTCAGCAAGAGCAAGTGTGCCAAAATCTAGTCCTATAGTAACATCACAGGGCAACTGTACTATAAACATGTCTTATCTTAGCAAGCAATATATCAGAATGATAATGTTTCCATTAAATATATTTTCAGTGACAGAAGGTTAGAATCACACTTTGTTCAGTCATAGATGCTTGGCTGAGTCATCTGCTAACTTGCTGCTTGCCTTACGTCTGTCATATATTATCCGTGAATGAACACAGCAATTTCCATCCCTATTATTCTTTGGGTTCAATCACTTAGTGCACTCCACAAGGCAGCTTTGAGGCTGTCTTTCCATCATATCCTCTATTACTTTAGCTGCCTACTGAATTATCAAACCAGCAATCCATAAAGCCCTTACAGCTCGTATTAATTATCAGAAACTGATGAGATATAAGAACATTAATTGAATTCTTTCATACTCTGCTTTTAAATACAAACCCAGCCCAAGATGGGATGTGGTGTTGTGCATATTGTGCTAGGTAGCAGAACTGAAGGTGTTTGGATGATTGTTTCACTTGGCTTAATTTGTTACATAATATAAATAACAGTAGACTCTGGGTGTACATCTGAGGACAACACTGTTTGTTAGATTATTTTCTCCAAAGTATTTTGTGTGTCTTGAACAACTATTCTGAGGAAACACAGTGCTACCTTTTTGAAACTGAGGACTAGGCAAAATTTTTGTTTGTGGGAGTGCAGTTTATAAAGAGAAGAAGGAATATGCTGGTGTATGGCTAGATATGGTGACAGACTTGGAATGGTGTAAGCTGTTACCATGTCTGATTTGAGATGTGAGCATGTGGATGCATTTCCTATACCATAATGCAAAAACAAGACAGATGAGCTGAAAGATCTTCAGAAAACTGGAAGTCAATGCATCTTTTAAACCCAGGTGCTGATTTACAATGAGAATGTTATGTTTAGTTTCCCCAGTTCTCCTGAAATAAAACAACATGAAAATATTTGCAGATGACTCCAGGCCTGTTTCTGCCAGCAAGTGGCACTCATGGTTTAGGCCAGTAGGGATGTAAGTTGGTAAAGTGGGACATACATAGGACTTGAAAGTCCAAAATTTAAAGTTAGGACCCAGAAGTTGTGCTAGCTGATCCTGTAGGCACAGAAACTCCATATGGGCTTGGCATCTGCATGCAGGTTATTTCCTGAATGTTAGGTCAGAGCAGCTGGCTGTTTCCTTGGCCCATCAAAGCCATCAGGAGCAAAGCACTAAGGAAGAGACAAGTAAGGAACTAAGTTCTTATAGTATGCCTCATATTCACCAACGAATTCATGCCATAAAAGTCACAGGAGACACTCAGAGACCATGGTGCACTGGCTTTCCAGCCCCTTGTCTTTCTAGAACAGCAAAGGTAGGACGGTCATTCATGACAGTGCAGACATTTCATTTTCCTCTTGTGCCTGTATGAGAACAAATTTAACATTGTCTCTTGGAGAGGAGAGCACATAAACTTTAAGCCACAGGGCGCTGAAGAGGAATTTTTCCAACTCTGGTGTTGAAGCCATGTTACCATGCAGCATATAAACCATCTTTCTGTGGATTAGGAAAACACAAAAAGTTGAGATTGCAGCCCACTGTTCAGGCCTCTCTCCTGAGGCAGGAGTGGTCTGAGATTTTTAAATGAATGTTAATTTGAGGTTCAGAAATAGAATTTAAAATAAGGATAAATAAAGGTATATATAAAAAAGTATAAACTGTGAAACAAAGCCAGTAAACACCATTTAAAGAGATGATGTAGATGAAAAGTGGATGTATAGATGCCTACATATATTTCCAACCTTGAGAGAGCCACTCACTACACCCCAGGGAGATGGCTGAGGCAACTCCTCTGCCTAAAACAGGAAAAAGACTTGTACAGATCCTGTAACAGCTCCAAAGACCAAACTCTGAAGACTGGAAAACATTTCTAGCAAAGTTAATCGTGCTAAAACACTCAAGCTGCTCCACTTCTTGTGCACAACAGGCAGTCAGATAAGCCACAGTCTGGTGCTGGTAAGGTTGTCTCTGAACTTCTGGGTGCTCAGCAGGCTGCAAAGGGCATGGGGGATCCTGACACTTGCACTGGGAGGAGGACAACCAGCCTCCCTATGCAGATCTGCATGGCCTGGGGAAACTGGGAACCTGCTTTTAAGGCTCAAATCCTCATACAAAGTCAGAAATCATGACTATCCAACAAGATCTCACAGCAGCTGAATTCTTGGTGAGATGTTGGGTGTTTTTTTCCTCCTGAAAAAAGAGAAAGGGAATATGAGGCTCTGCTGCCCAAAGACCATGTGGAAACTTTCTCTTTGTGGTTTCCACTGATGTTAGAGTAGCTTTAAGGAAAGCCTGGGACTGAAGCTTAAAACTAAGGGGCAGATTTGAGACCTTGCAGATGGGAGAGAGCTGTAATATTACTGGCCAAAAAAACCCTCAAATTTGCCTTTATACATCCACCCCTCTGTTTGTGCATGGAGGAAGGCCCCATTGGAGTAAGACAAATAAGCAGCTGTAGTTAATCCCACTGAGAGGAAGGACGTACCTAGTCCTGCATCCACATCCCAAATTCCTGTGTACCTGCTTACAGCTGGGCCAGACCTTTGGAGCATCTCTTGAACTTGCATCTTCAACCTGCAGCAAGATACCACTTCTGTTAATATCACTGTGGGCCATCCATCCTGTCGAATGCAGGTAAGGATCTGAGACCTCAACAAATGCATTAAAACATGAACAAAGATTTTTTGGGGGTCTCTGAAATGCCAGGACTTGTTCTGGCACAGCTTGAAAAGAGGCACAACAGAAGCCAATGGAATGGCTTAGGCAAGCAGGCATTTGTGTAATTCACAGAAACAGGAACCAGAATAAGACCAGAACAATGAATGGTCTCAGGATCTAATATTTATTGAAAACTTCTGTTTAAAAAACTCTCAAATCAACCTAAAAGTATGTATTCACCTATCCAAGTCCTCAGGTCATTTGGCTGTGGGAAGAACAGAGATACTGTTAGTACACAGGCTTGCTTAAGAGTCACAGCCTCATAGTTTCTTCTACTGTGAGATAAACACTGCATTTGCTTCTTGGTAGTCTGTTTTTGTATGTGAAATTGCTTTGCATTAGCTTTACACATGAAATAGACACTGTCTTGTATCTATTAGAAGAAAAATAAACAAAAATCCCAAACAAATCAGAACAAGCAAACAAAAACCCAAACAAAAACACAAGACCCAGAAGAAAGGGGTCCTTCTCAGCATCATAAGGGTTGCAGTCCTTGTTATTGTTTCCAAGTGAATATCCTGCAGGTGTATTCCACCAAGCAGTATGTTTTCATGGTCAGTTTTTAAGATTAAAGAACACGAGGAGTATGGTTCAATGATGGCAGGAGATGGAGCATGAAAATGCATGTAGTAGCCTATCTCACAACATAGCTGTGAATAAATTAAGATGGGAAATTAAGAGTTGTTTAAAGTCAAAAAAGGGAGTTTGGTTCTCAAATAGACTGAAAGCAAGGCTGCCACAGCTCTGTGAAATGGGGCAGGTGATGCACATGTCTATGACAGGAGGGGACAACTTGGGACCCAGGAGCTCTATTTCACACATGGTTTTGTTTTTTATTTGTATATTTAGATGAATGTTCTTCTTCATCTCATTTTTTACATGGTTAGATTTGCAAGCAGGATGCAAAACTGATGTCTTTACTCAGTGGAGAAATAGAGATAATATAGGATTTTGATCAGAGAGAAAAGTAGAAAAAGACCAAGAATTTACAGAGCCAATTATTTCTTTTATCAAGTCAGTTGAGTGTAACAGATATTAAGGTAAGATTTAGTAGTTTATATAGCAAAACTATTCAAAGAAATAGGTTTACCTTTGACACAAAAACTTTCTGTAACAGTTTTTCGTTACATTAAGGTCAAGAGGAACATCTCAGAAATACTTCACAGGGGTAATTCTGGACTCTCTATGTGAAAAAATTTATAGTGAGAATTTGGTATTATGCAAGTTTTCCATTCTCATGAGAAGCTATTCCTTGATGTCTCTGCACATACATTATTTTATTTGCATTTCAAAGGACCTCAACCAAAGTAAGCGCCCCTTGTTACAAGACCACAAGTTCATCATAAGAAATTGTCTCAGAGAAGTTACAGTAACCTGAGCTGCAGTATCCTACTGTACACCCAAAACTGCTATTCTGAGATGTAACTATAATAATGTAAGTATGAAAAAGAGGCTGCTCCAGCCTCCAAACTAACATGGACCAGAAGTTTTAACCATAATTCCTGTAGCTGTGAGAATATGTAAATGGCATAGGAGGACGGGAGGAAATTTTCCTTCTGCAGAATTCATTTTCTGATTAAGAGTGGAGCTACTGTATAGGTAAAGATGTAAGCACAAATGTCAGTACTGAGCAGCCAATGACTAACCTGTTGTTGCCAACAGAAAATGTACTTTCAGCTTGTACTGTTTTATTCTTGTAATGGCCTATTCTAATTAGTTTTTAGCTCAATGCACTAGGAGCCATTTGCTAACTGGAGTTTTAAATATTAATGCAGGAGTGTTTAAGATGTGTCCATTAAGGCTGGTAAAGTTGTGTTTGATTAACGGGCTTTTCATAAATGCACTGACACAAACTCTTTTTTTTTTTTAATTAATTCAGCCTGCAAATGAACATCATCCATTTTGCTATCATATTTTATCAGTCTGTAAAGTGCATTCTCACTTCAATTTTCAGCCCTGAATGCAGAACACTTTGTGAAAAATGACAGAATTTTAATGAGAAAGTGAACAACATGCCATCAACACCCTTTCGCCAGTAAAAATGGAAAAACATCAAGCTTTAAATCATGTTCCCTCCACACCTTTGGACATCTGCGATTCTGTCTGAGTCCTCAAAATCTGCTATATCTATCACCAGGTGCAGCCTTTAAACGCTGAGGAGCTTTCTGCTTCATTGGTTGGCATGGCAACAGTTGTCAAATCATCCCTTGATAATGCTCTTTAATTGATTGTATAAATTATTTCTGAGATACGTGATTGCAAAACGATGTACTGAAGCTCTTAAGTACACTGATAGGAGTCTGTGCATTTAAAAATGCACTGCATTCTCTGACCCTAGCTGAGAACCTGACCCTCTTATAAGCCTGAAATTTCTTTAGATGAAGCATAAATATCAAGCATTGAGAAAAAGTTCAAAATTATGGCAAAGGTATAATGTACTCCAAATGCATGTTAACAGTTATACCAGGAAAGGTGACTTAGAAAAACATCAACAGCAATAAAGCTGTTGTTACTCGTTTGCTTCTGCACAGAGAGCTAAACGGCCAGGGACCACAGAGATGCTTTCTTATCCATTACACTCTGAGCCATTTTAGATCACTAACTACTAGTGTAAACTCCAAGAGTAATGTTTCTCTGGCCAAAAAGAGCCATTTGCAGTGGAAATGCCAATATTCAAGCTGGTTGTCTAGACTTTCACGACCTGCAGAGAGAAAGATACATTTCTAAGACGCATTAGTAAACATCTAAAGAAAATCAGGGCAATTGCTACATTCAAAAGGCCAGCTTCCCCTCTATTAGCTGTAAAGGGCTCTTGGTGTGACTAGTTCAGATGGAGGTACCTGCATTCCAGATATCAGAAGTAAACTGGTATGATTAAGCTTTTTCCTTCTGTCTTTTGCATTTTATTTTTTTTCAACTTGTTCCATGATTTATGATAGCTGATAAATTCTTCTAAGTTCACGCTTAAAGTTATCTCTTTTTTGCAACTCTGGTTCCATTATTGTATAACATCTGAATGTTGAGATAAATATCCTATCTGAATAAACTAGTGATGCCTCGATCAATAAGTATTCACTAAGATGAACACTGAGTTTCCCTTTGTGCTTGCAAAGAATTGTGGAGTTATTAATCTGGTTTTGTCTGTAAATTCCAATGTCACAAATACTAATAATTAATAGACTTTTGTATCAGTGAACTGCAATTGGCCCTTAGCATGTTGAACAAGCTTTAAATCCCAACTAGCATTTCAACACATGGATGAACATAGATAATGATTTATAAAGATATGCAGGGCTTATCTCAGCTGTAAAGCACAGCATTCACTGACCCTCAGACAGAAATTAAGCTTCTTTGTGAGGGACACCCTCTATCTCCATGAAGCAGGGAAGGAGGTGTCTTTTGGTAAGAAAAGGGTAATTAAAACACCTAAAACATTACTAACAGAATTTAAATGTCTTTGGTTTAGATAGAAAGATGGGGTGTTCTTAGGCAATGCAAAATTCCACATCCACTGATACAGAAAAGACCTTGCAGAAAAGAGGTCTTTGTGAAGATAAATAGCCACATATCTGCTATATATTTATCTTTCCAAAATGTAGGTCATAAGACAAGCAGTGTCCCACAGCATCATATGGAGCTGGGTTCTCCTCATACCAATAGTCCTCTCATACTCATTATCTCTGTCTTAGTCCAGCATAAAGAGATTAAACATGTGCACAGACACACATACATATTTCTCTTCATGTTGGTAATAAGAAAATGGCAGAGAAATGGTTCAATCATCTGCTCTCTAATGGGTGGAGGTCCTGGAATCGGTCCAGAGGAGGGTAACAAAGATGTTTAAGGGACTGGAGCATCCCTCCTACAAGGACAGGCTGAGGGTGCTAGTCCTGTTCAGCCTTGAGAAGAGACAATGGAGAGGGGACCTCATCAGTGTCTATCAGTCTCTGAAGGGAGGGTGTCAAGAGGATGGAGCCAGGCTCTTGTCAGTGGTGCTGAGCAGTAGGACAAGAGGCAATGGGCAGAAACTGATGCACAGGAAGCTCCACCTGAACATGAGGAAAAACTTCTTTACTTGTGCAGGTGACTGAACACGGGAACAGATTGCCCAGAGAGTCTGTGGAGTCTCTCTCTCTGGAGATATTCAGGAGCTGTGTTCAGGCAATTCTGTGCCATGTACCCTGGGAGGTTGAGCAGAGGCGTTGGACCAGATGACCCACTGTGGTCCCTTCCAACCTGTCCTGTTCTGTGATTCCATGATTCTGTGAATTTGTGTTTATCTACCCATGTTGGAGTCCATTTAGTGCTTGCAGTGCAGGCACTCTTCAAGAGGCAAAGAGGAATGGAGGATTTCCTTTTGTGTTTAATTATCTATGCAGTAATTATAGATTGCTCTCATTTCTGAAAGTTGTAGGTTTTTCTAGCACACAAAAAATAAAGAATTAAAGTACAGAATAATCATAAAATGAAAGGCAAAGAAGCAGCATCTATTTTTATGTATCTAGAAGATATGATCTATCCAGATTATAATCTAGTTAGAGAGAATTGGGTAAATTATCCTTATTCTTGGATTAAATAAATATGCCCAGTAATTGAGATACATATAACTGGCTTGACTTGCATTTGTCTTCTTCAGCCTCAGATTGAAGATTGTGTTTCTTATATTTACTGTCTTTGTAAATTCAGTTTTCATTTCCTAGCTATTTGTCAGAAATATTGTAAATTCATCAAAACTCACACATTGATCACCATCTAACCAGAGAACAGATAAATATATATGTCAGACCTCATTAGTGAAAACTGTCACTGGCGAATGCCTCTTTTCCCTCCCTTACATGCTACCAGTACCTTATACAGCTGATGATCAACAGCTGCTGCTGCCTAATGAGCCTGAATCTTCAGCACTGCCCCCTCAGATACGCTTGGTGTTGCAACACCTTTGAAAACTTAAAACCCAAACAAACTGGCTGCTTTATACCCGAAGAAAATTATTTTCTAGAAGGAAGGGTCTGTCCTGGAGGGAGGATCTTCGTAGCCTGAGTGCTTCTGCTGAACTCAGCGGAGGAATATTTCATGGCTGAGAGAGAAAGACATTGCAAAGGTGGGAAATCCCCACTGGGGCTCGCAGCTGAGAGCCAAACATCCTAAGCTCCATCTGGCAGCAGCAGGCAGGCTGGGAAGATGCTACAAGCCTGGGTAGCATGTGCCTGCAACAAGTGACCCACTTAGTCTGCAGCCCGCTGGGTTGGTGCTGCCACATTGCCGCAGGATGGGGGATGGATGGATGGATGGATGGATGGAGGATGGATGGATGGATGGATGGATGGATGGATGGATGGATGGATGGATGGCCTCACCTAGGCTGCTGGGGCACCTACTCCTCACCCTGTGGCAGCTGGTGCTGGCCCTCCCAACAACCCTGTCCTCCCATCCTCAGAAGTGGCTGTCTTCCATGTCCATCAACAACAGGAAGAAATGAGATTCAATTCAATCAAATGAGATTGTGTTAGGAATTAGAACTTTTTTTAACCCTCTCTGATCTGTTATATCTGGGGTTGAGTGATGAAGGTAGTATTACATCTCCAGCACTGGAAATCTCCCAAAATGTGTTAGAAAAGGTGGGTACCACTTCAGTATTACTGATCTTTGCCTTTTCAGGTCTCCTTGGCCCCTGGTTATAGCAAGTGTGGGCCCTTTCCAGTTTCAGGACAGGATCTGTGCAGATTCTTGAAGCGTGTATATGCACATATATACATATATACTCACTCTTCAGCTGACAAACTGTAGATCTCTTCATATAAGGAGGGATTTAACTCTGAACAAAACCAAATGACTCCGAAGGCTGAAACAAGCTGGAAGCAAAGGTTGTAAGGGAGGCTCCTCCTCCTCCATGTGAATCCCTTAAAGATTTCTGGTTGTTCTGAAACCATATTTCCACCCCAGCATTTTGCCTTGCCTGGAGGCAGCTGTGAAATAGCAGCAGCTGATTAATGCCAGGTGTACATTCAAATCCACGCATCTGTATTTGTTGCTGCAAACTTAAGTAAACAATGACCAAATGTGGCTTTTCTAAGTGCAGTTTGAACTGTGTGTGCATACAGGAACTTAATCACTGTCAGCTGCTATGTTGCAGGCTCAGAGGGCCCTAACCACAGAGGAACGCTCAAAGGAAAGTTCAAAAGGTATTAACCACTTGACACGTCTTGTGTTTTGGTATATTTTTGGATAACTGGAGAGCGATAACAATTTTTAGTCTCAAGTCTGCTTTTCCTTACTGTGGAAGAAGACAGAAAAGAAGATTTCCCCCCCAGATTATCTCAGTTTGTTGATTTTATGGCCTCTGTCACCATCAAAGAAAGTACAGGAAGGGCTGATTCACCTAAGGCTTGTCTTTTTTGTGTCGTGAATGGGCAACATCAGGGAAATTCCTCTTACCACTTAAGATAGATTCACCTTTCATTGTCCCTGTGACTGTGGGCTCCCTGATGAATTGTTTAATACTTTGCTTTGATTAAGAGAAAACAGGGAAATAAACAAAGCTAGTTTCAGAAAACCAGGATCCAGTATTCTACAGCCTGTGACAAAGATGGTGAGGAAAGCCTGTCCTAACTGAAGTCAGTGCTGAAAACTCTGATGATTTCAATGGGAGCAGCATTTTATCCAGTATTTTCTGTGAATGCAATATCCATCTTATCTTCAGGTCTTCAGGCAACAATAATAATAATAATAATAAATGAAAAGCATCTTCTATCTTAAAACTGCAAGCCTGGATAAAAAATCTGTTATCAAGGTATAAATGCTATTTTTGATGCCTGAACAAGAAATAAAATAGGGAAGGGACTGAATATGTTGTGAACAAACACGTGAGAAGGAGAGAGGAGGGAGGGAGTGGAAGTTACTTCTGAAGCTGTGGTGTTGGAGTATGCAGACTTGGCAAAACAAGTCACATATGTATGTCATCAGTAACTTGAAGTCTCTGAATAACATGAAGTTGGAGCAGATGCTGACTTGAAATCTCATTTGTAGCAGGGTTAAATCATGTGTGGGTAATTATTAAATATTAAAAGCACAAGTCAAAAAGATTACCCAAAGAAGGAAAAAATGGAATATTTCATAAAACTTCTTGATGAGGAGGTGCTGATGAATGAAGACAGGCATAGGGATGGATTTAAGCACCAGACTGAAACATTATCAATTTTGCATGCCAGGTGTTTTATAAAGGCTACAGAATTCCCACTGTATAACCCTTGTCTCAGGTACAGTCCTTTCCCATCCTTGGACTCCATCTTTTCAATCCCTTGTGGGGAAGGAAGAATATGAAAGCAGCACTTGGACTGGCAGAGTCTTGCTCCTGTTTAACCTCATTTGTCTGTCATTTGTGGACAGGAAGTAAAAATCTCTTAAGGCTTCTGGCACTTTGGGCCCAATGAAAACCCATAAAACTGGGTTCTTAAGGGACAAGCCAGCTCTTAGGCTATGATAACATGAAGACAGTGGCACTGGAAAAAGCATGGTTTTTCTAGAGACTTTGGGAAAGGTCTTAGTGGAGAAGGGTGTGAGACTATCCAGCCTTTCACTGTAACGGCCTAAATTGGAGCTAAGGCCACTTGCTTCCCCAGGGATGATTTCTGCCTTTCAGGAGTGAGTCTTCATATGAAGTTAAGAAAGATGGACAGTATTTTACTATAAAACCTAGCAAACAAACACCCAAATACCTGAATTTTCACAACTGTACATCTAACCATAAAGATTTTTAGCATTTTTGAAGTAGAAATTCGGCTGTGAAGAGCTATAGCAGAACTAAATATTATTTCAAGTCTTGATATTTTAAGATGATACTTATTTTCTTAATCTGCCTCACTTTTATTCCTCATGGACTAGGTGTAAGCAGCAGTGCAAAGAAAGAGGAAAAAATCTAACTGTAAACCCCTGAACACTCTTCATTTATCAGACCCCGCCTATGATTCTTATGGTAGTCCCACCATTCCTATTAAAAAGTCTCAATACACCTATAACTTTCCAATAACAGATCTTTTTGCTCAGTCTTGGCCGTCTGATTACATCTTCTTGAAATCTAAAGAAAAAGCTGAGCAGGGTTTGTAAGTTCATAGGGAAGTTCATGTATTATGGATATGCTATTTTTTCAGAGATGGATTTTGGGATTTAATTTCATTTGTTGAATTAAAAGGGGGCTCAAAACTTCAGAGTATTATCCAAGTAAATATCAAACACTTGAATAATTTGCTGCTTGCAGAAGAACAAATATAGTGATACCAGCTAGCCAAAGATAAATTGCAATGTTTATCAAATATTGGAGTTTTATTGTGGCAGCTACTGTGTTTCACAATTTACAGACTAGGATTCTCCTAATAGTACAGTAAAATTGGATTTGAGAACAACAGGATCTTATAATATCAAAGCTACTGGAGAACATTCTTCAACATAAGCTCTACTCTCTTCTTCATGTTTTAACTCTCCCCATAAAAATCACTGAAGGTAATATGCAAAATCAAAGAGAAGGGCAATTCTAGAAAAAAAAGCCTTAAGAGTGCTGAGCACAGGGGTGGGAGGAGGGATGCAGGGTGGGGCAGCACATGTTTGCTTTGCTGCAGAGATGCTGAGAGCTCAGGTGACCAGGTGTGAAGGCTGCCACTTCCATTGATGTCCCAGCCACTCCTGGCTGTCGGCCTCAGCACCTGGAGCCATTTGCAGCTGCATAACCTTCTCGGCCAAAGTCTTGAAAAGACAAAGGTCACATTGTGCTCTCTGCTGTAAATCCACAGCGGCTGCTGCAGCTGCAGGAATGGAAGTGAGAGCAGAAGCCAGCCAAAGTTGTTGCTATAAAATTGCAAATGGGCATTTGGAAAATAAATCCCCATCAGAAGTTTTCATGAAGGCTTTACTTGGGCTGATAGGTTGCCCAATCTGAGTATATAACCCCAGGCCTATGTCTTTTCTTGCTATTAGTTGTGTATTAGTGTAACTCCATTAACTTGGCTGCATTATTTCCAGATGCCCTTGGAGGAGAGAGAACATCTTTGTTTATCTGGTACATCTGAGAGTAGCAATCCTTCAGCTCAGCCTGTCTGAGCAGTGCTAGGGGAGGAGTCTGGACCTCCTCCTAAGCAGGGCAAACCATCTCACTGCCCGAGCCAAAGTTCACTGCCAAGCTATGCTGTAGCAGTGCAGACAAAAAAAGACCTTGTTTCACAGGATAAAGATAGGTACATGAAGATTCACTAGCTAGCAAAAAAAGTAATTATTCTTCTCTCTTTAGATGCCTTTAAAGAAATTGGCTAGATAATAAAATCTTTTGACTGAACCAGAAAATTTGTATTAAGAATACATAAATATTTGTAGATATTCAAGGTTGAGAGAAAATTTCATCCTGGAAGCTCATCTACTGTCATGAGAAAAATTCTTCCAGAAGCCAACAGTGCTTCTCAAACAGGTGCAGTGCTGTATCTGAGAGTGGAGGAGTGTTTACTTTTCTTCTAAACTTTGGTTAGAATAAGATCATGCCTCTCACTCCCCTCAGAATCCAGTCTAATTGGCTATTAGAAAAAATTTCAGGTCTCTGGTTCCTCTGAACCTTTCTTGCTAGGATTGCTCCTTTAGCAGTCTTATTGCTTGTTTAGTTTCAGGAGCTGGGGTGAGACCTAGAAGCAGGTTGCATAATTTTCATTTACAATTGTGCCATTCTGTGCAAATGGGCTGTCATTAGTGTTTTATTGTCTAGAGAGACCAGTGCAAGAGAGCACCCTTAAGTCACTTCACATCTTACAAGACCACCCTAAGGTTGCCCAATACATTTGATTCTGGTTTGCTTTTTTGAGAAATATACTTTCATTAAGATTTTTCTCAGATCCTTGGATAATTCCTCAAGACTGGTTTCATTGTACAGGAGCTGCTGAAGCATGGGGAAAAAAAGAGACTTCATAGCTGCACTCCCTTTTGGTACACTATAACAGCGATATCTACAGGTGGAGCAGAGTTACAAATTTATTCATGATGAAAGACCCTAATACCAGTTTTCATCATTCTTTGTGTTTTCCATTTTACAGACATATGTAAAATTATGTTTGTATCCATACATTTTACTATTCCAATGGGAAATTATTGATAGTTGTAGATTTTATGCATGATATTGTTTTAAGTGCAGCTTTTTATTTTCTTTATTTGTTGAATATGGGTTTAATAACAGGGTGGGAGGATAAGGAAACTCCTGATGTGCAAACAAATAATGTTATTCATCTGGCCTACTCGACATCAAATGTGAAACTTCTGTGTTAAAATGGTAATGGTGTCTATGTAGATTCAAAAACTACAGCTGGGTATGAAATGTTCACCATTCCATGTTTATTATGAATCATTCTTTGTTTCCACACAGTCCTTTTATAAATGTTCATCATACATGCAAATGCATAATGCATTTTTCCTTATTCAGCTTAACACAGATTCTGTGATCCCCTGTGAACAATCAGCCTGGGAAAGGCTTTGCTGTCTTAACTCATTGCATACACTGCAGCTCTGTGCCTGTTTATTGTGCTCATTGTCCACACTCAGCGGAGAACTGAAATGTAGCATTTTTTAGTCCTCCTTTCTGAAGCACCAAATCCAAAGGTTTTCCAAGTAATCAAAACAACTCCAGACCATCCCCCCCAGCATGTGAATAGCCTAGCAATCTCTAAATTAACACTTGGTTTGCATATAAGAAAAGCAATAACAGCTACTGTGAAATGGAGCGAGGTGTTCCTTGCACACTCGCACACACAGAGCGTATTGCGTATGTGCATCCTCCAGCTTCCCTTTGCATAGTGTCATTTTTAAGAATGCATAATAGGTATTCACCATTGTACTTTAAACTTGCAAGTCTTCTGTAGTTCAATTAAGTGTAATCACAGTGTTCTGCCTATGTATATCCCTGTATGTGACAGTGTGACAACATGATTACAAAGGGGTGAGGAAGAGAATGGTAATGTGGCCTTTACACAGCTATGAAATGAAGTGCTGTAACAGAGAGTGTGTAGGTTCATTTGCAATAGTCTGGGCAGATTTACACCTAGGAGACTGTTAAGGAGAGAGTTTAGCATTAGGCTTGAGCCCTTTACTATCCGATAAAGAAACTAACCTCATTCACCAGTGGTGGTGACATAAACACCCAGTGCAGCTGTGGGGTCCTGGACACCAAGGCTCAGAACAAACTGCAGGTCACTAGCAATGTTCATGCCAGCCAATTATGATTCCTCTTCCTCTTTAATTACTTTTCAATTGAGATGGGACCCGAGATATTATCACTCTCTGCTCCTCTGATTCAAGCAGCCAACATAGGGAGCGTATATCGGGATCTCAAAAACATTCAGAAAGGTGACTGAAGAATGCTGCATGAAAGTACAATTTTTGAAAATTTGATATGGTCTTTGTTGGACATTTCCTCTCCTTATCTGCTTGTATTTTCACTTTCAAGTTGATAACTCCCAGGCTGAGTTGAAACATAGTGATATTTCTGCCATTCTCTTCTGAGTTCATTGTGACTTTTTATCATCAGCAGAAATAGAGGGAAACTGAATTAAACAGAAGCTGCAGAACTTGGAGCTTGTGATAACAATACAAATGGATTTTCTCTAACACAGAAAAACAGCTGTCTCCATTATTTGAATGCTTCACCTTTCTCCATTCCATTAATTGGGTCTTTGATCACAAGCTGAGGTGGAGAGGCCCTGATAAGGAATAAGTTATTAGTAAAGTAGCCTAAAGGAATGAATTGGGCCTAGTACTTGCTGCAGAAGATGAGATAAACCCATAATGCCTGTGTATGTGAGTGGTAGAGAGTGATAGGGCCCTCAGACTGCCCTGAACTGCTTGCAAGAAGACTAATACTCTAGTGCTATGATAGCTAATGCAGGATATAAATTTAGCTCCCGGGAATGGAATAGGATAAAAATTCCATAAAGAGTTTTCTGTAAATGGCTTACACTTTTATATCAAACTGTGTCAGAGTATTCACCAAAAAAAAAAAAAAATTCTTGATCTCACTGTATGTTGAACACAACTGGAGGCTTTCAGTATAAGAAGAGGGAAAAATTACTGTTACATTTTTTCACCAAGACATTAATAAGAGCACCCTTTGAAGTGCGGTAAAGCTAAATTGGAGGAATTACATTTGATTGAATCTAAGCCTGTTTATTTTTTATTTCTGCAGAGCAGACGTTGAGTGATTTGTAATACTTCATTGGAAATCTTCAGGAACTTGCTATCATGTAATCCATTTTTTTGCTGAAGAATACGACCGCAGGGGACAAGGCCATATTGGTTTGTTGTTAATGTACTGGAAAGAGGTACTATGGAGAAAACAGTTAATATTAAATTACGAACACAAGGTTATCTTTCTGCTGCACATGCTCCACTGCCCTAGGCAGGGGTAATCTGTTAATAGCATTCAGCCAAAATGACACCATTAAGGAACTGAAGCTACACATCTTTTGCAAGCTGAATGATGTATAAAGCTGGTTTTCTATCATCCTAGATGCAATAAATTATCCATGCTGCTAAAAATTGATACAAGTCAGAAGTTTGATAAAACCAGCACCCCAACACAAATGGAAGTGCTGCTTGTCAGGAAAGGACACAGAGATGTGAGTGCTGCAGGCCTACCTTTTATTTGTGCCTCTCTTTCCTCTTTTCTGATTTTTTGGGTTTTAAGTGGCAATCCAGCACATTGCCTACAGTGGCATGTAAATGGTGGGAGACCAAATGTGGAAAGAGAAAGGCAGAAAATGTATAGTCCATAAAGCGGTGTAGATGAGGAAACATTAAAGATGTACATCCCTGGTCTAGCTTGAATGAATCACTGCTTTTTACTGTCTGTTTCTTCATTGCAGTTGTCTCTATGAATAAAAGCAAAGGCCAGGTTCAACAGCTTCTACTTAAGTGCAGTTACCTAAGAGCACTGGTCTAGATTTGTCCAGCACCACCCTGTGATACATGAAGTCTCAATTCCTCACACTGAAACTCTTCCACTTTGTTATGTCGTAATGAAAGCTTTTTATCATGACAGAAAAGCCAGAACAGAGTGTTGGGAGCCCTTTTAACTGTAGGAATACACAGGATAGTTTTCCTTTCCAAAAATTAACTTCTTTGACTGCATGGATTTACTGTTGGCTCAGACTCTGCCCAGAAGGACCTGGAGTCAGGTCCATGAAGGTCACAGTACCGTATCATATTTAAATGCTTAAATAGGATAAAAATGTGGTCCTCAAACCCTTTTCCCAGCTTCTTCTCATTCCTGGGAAGACTAAAGCCTCTATGAAATCTGTGGTTTGTCATTGAATTTGTCTGAACTTGTCCCAAGAGAAGCTGGAGCTCTTCTCCCTCAGTGGTACTGAGTAGCCACACATCTCACACACCTTCCTCCCTGTTCTGCTTCCACTGGTTGTAGAGATGAGTCATCCTCAAGGGGTGCTCAGCAGGTATGACTCTCAACCACCTTGGGAGAAGGGTTATCCCTTTTCTCCCCTTTTGTTTAAGGCTTCAACTGAGAGCACAGAGGAGAGAGTTCAGCCTCAACATGAGCACCACTGACAAGGTTCAGTGGTGGATAGCAATGCACACCACCCCTCCTACTTTGCAGGAAGTAAAGAAAAGTTCAGTGGGCTGGTAAGAAAGCAAAAAGGAAGAGGTGGGATATTTTTGGGTCTGCTAAATAGGCACTCGTGTGAAAGGGAAAAGGACAGAGAAACCAGGGTTTCACTCACTGTGCCAAAAACTAGTGTTTCAGCTTTTTTGTCCGTTGTCCTCTGTATTCTTTTTCTCCACTTAGTAATGACATCTGGCTTCCCCTAAGGTAGCCTGTTTGAAACTCTACTGTCTGCCCTAAAGCAGTTTCTGCTGAAGGAGGAGGCAGTGGTTAGATAATGTGATGGACTGCATAGATGAGCTGTCTTCATTCTTCTGTCTGAAGGTATAGACCAACCCTAGGGACCCACCCCTTGTAATATTTTCAATTTTACTAAAGCTTTTTAAGTAGAGGGTTTTTAGAAGTAGAATCTCTATGAGAGCCAAGCAAAAGCAACAGTGCTGAACTTTTGTCACTCCAATTTTGGCATGGTTCAAGGGCACCTGCATCCCAATACAACACAGAAGAAAAGGCCCTACGTAGATTTAAGTAAGATTTAGTTGGTTTCAGAGCAGTGCAATATGACTGCACACAGAAATTCATCCTGTTGAGTTCCAGTTCTTCCCTGTTCGCTGCTTGTGGCAAGATCCCTTATAGTACTCCAGCAACCTATCTCAGACAGCCTAGATACCTCCTCACACAGGAGATATATATGTATATACAAGTTTCCTGTTGTTTCATTGCTTGTATTTTTAAAAGAAGTAACAGGAGTATCAATCCCAGCTCATCATCAGAATTACCCCATGCCCAACCATATCCACATACCATGAAACACACTGGCAGGATTGCAATAGCCACAACAAGGAAAAATGTGATTAAAGCACTTAGTACCAGATGGGAGGGATGAGTATTTTTAAAGACAGCATGAAGGCTCTCAGATAGTTATTTGATACATACTGATACTTGAAAGATTGAGAGCGGAATTATTATGGTATATTAAATCAAGACAAAACAGAAAAAGGGAAGGCCAGATGACTTTGAAAGAGCAAAAAATATTTGTAAGAGAACAGTCTAAATGAGCCTCTAAAAACTCATTACGTAGGCCTAGATTCTGAATGATGAGATAAATTGAGCTCCTGAGTATGGAAGCATAACTTCTTGTATGCTCGTTCAGACCCTTAGTTACATATTTATTGAAGTTGTATAGGAAATTTATTTTAACCACTGAAAGACAAATTTGAAGTCTAATTTTTTGCTTTGTTTTCCATTTTGCATGAGTTTAAAACTGTCTCTTTCTCCAAATCTAGGGAAGATAATTTGATTTGGTTAAATGACATGATTACTGATGTAGTTTCTAAATCTCAAGCTAAACTGAAGAGATGATATATGATATATGAATGTAATTTATGTCAGATCTCTAGAGAGGAACATGCTGTAGTCTCACTGTCATTTACAGCTACAGAAAGTAATTGAAAAAGTGCTATTAGATTAAAATCGTATTCTTTTAATCTGCCTTGGTACAGGTGTAGGTGGCTGATGGTCCCTCTAATGAGTTGGTAAGGAAGGACCAAGTCTGATTAAAAATAGAACATTTCCCCACAAGAATTTCCATTGCTTTTCAGAAAAAGCAATTTTCCCTGTGAAAATCCCTGAGCAGGAAGAAAGGCAGAGACACAAAGCACCTGCCTGCAGTGTGGCACAACAGGCACCATTTTGGAGTTGGCATCACCCTTCCACCACCAGCCTCAGACTTTGGTTCTCCTGGGGCGAGGACTTAGACCTTGGGACATCAAATGACCACATGCAGCACAGGGTCCCTGTGCATCTGGTGTCAAAGGAAGGATGGGGAGATTTGATCCTTCCTGAACCACCACAGCCTGGATTAGTCTCAGCAAACTTCATTGCTAGTGTTTGCTCTCTATTCTTTCAGAAAAAGCAGAGCTATAGGCAATATTTGCAGCCCTTCGCAAATTCAGTGATATGCAAAGTACTTTTCTCGAAATGCCTGTTTTGTGTCTTTGGGAATTTACAGGTGGAACACATCTGAGGGGTCTACTTTATTCATAAATAATCCCACAGCAACAAAGAGAAATGCACATATCAGCAAAGGTCCATTTCTTCTCTCAGGGCAGGGCTGGTCCTTTGAGTGTGCTCCTCAGACCAGCGGAGCAATCAGGGCTTGTCTGGGTTTAAACTAAGGAGTCTACCCTTCAACCCTGTGGTTTCTTTTTCACATGAGACTTCTGATTGTGAAAAGAAATTTGTCTCATCCTATAGTTATAATGAAATTTTCTTTTGTCTAATTACTCATTCAAGTCACTACTGATATTATTGAACTATGAGTGAAATACACGGTAGTCAAAACTAACAGAAGAAAAATGGGCCTCAGTAAAAGAATATACATTTTGTACCTTATTGAGCTGCACAGCAAATATTATGCTAACTGGTTTCTCTTAAGACAACATGTGTGTGCTGTTGTTAATGGGCTAGACATTACAGATTACATGTGTTTTCCTGTTATTGATAAAATCTGATATAAACTGGAGTGTCTGACTTTTCAGTGAGATCAAAATTATAGGAAATGCCAAGGGAAGCACTCTTTTTCACCACAGATCTCTATAAAAGAGAAGGAAGCAGGGGCAAGGACCTGAGCAGTCATGTCAGTTAAAGGGAAATACTTGGGCAGGAATAAAAGGAACCTATGGATCAGCACCCAGCTACATTATGGGTGTCACAGCAGGATTTTACCTTGTCATTCCAACAGACTCACTTCAAGTAGCAAAGATTGTGGGGGAGATACGTGAAAAGGTCAGTCAAGAAGTTTTTTGGCAGCAGTTCAGAGCCTGACATGCAAACGTTTGCATGTTTGCATGGAATTTGATACAGGAGCTGACATTGTTTCAACACCTTTTCCAGTGCTTTGTCATATATCAATCAAGTTTGTGGATGACCTCAAACTGGGCAAGAGTTAATACACTGAGGCAGTGGGTGATGGGGAACCCAGCTTCAACAGAGCCAAAGGCAGAGCCATCCTCCCAGGATGGAATAAGCCCATGCAGCACCCTGCTTTGGCTGATGCATGGTTAGACATCAGCTTTGCAGAGAAAGATCTGCTGGTCTTGGTGGGGCAGCAGGTTGAATATTAAGTCAGCAATGAGGCCTTGAGGCAGGGGCATCCAGGGCTGCATTAGTCCTTTCTGGTGCCAGAGGAGTGATCATTCTCCTCTGCTCAACACTTGCAAGAAGCACTGTGTCAGTTTTGAACTTCTTAGTCCAAGAATCATCAGTAAGCTGAAGCGAGTCAAGCAGAGTGTCACTAAGATGTCTAGGGGCTGGAGCACACAGTGTATGAGGAGAGAATGAGGATTTGTTTGGTCTAGGGAAGACAAGGAGAAGGATGGATCTAATTATTTTCTTCCACCACCTAATGGCTGTTTACAGAGAACATGAAGTCAGACTTTTCTCAGGGGTGCACAGTGAAAGGCAGGAAGCAACAGTTGCACTTTTTGGCAGAGAAATTACATCTGGATATTAAAAAAAAAGAGAAAAAGATTTCCATTATAAGTGGTTAAACAAAGTAACAGGCTGTCTAGAGAGATGGTGGAGATGTCCTTGGAGAGTTTCAAACCTACAGCAAAGTGTCCCAAGCAACCTGACCCAACTTTTATGTCAGTCCTCCTTTGAGGAGATGGGACAAAGTGACCTTCAGAGGTCTCTTCCAACCTGAATTGAACTGTGATTCACTACCAATTGTTTAAATACTTCTCTTTGAAGTCTACAGAAATATCTTCTATGGAGAAAAAGCTCTTTCTCTCTAATTTTAACCATCTGAAAAATAGATTGGGGAATTTGAAGAATGTGACGTTAAATCACAATGTGATCTACAGAGCATGGTGTTTGCTTCTGGTTAAGTCAGTGATAGCCAGAAATCATTAGACAGGTTGGTGTTGCTGTCATTTTGACAGGTGATCAAAGAAGGAAAAGAATAAACTATTACCTTGCTCCCAGTTTGTTTAAAGACACAGAGAAATGATGGAGTGACCAGACTGGGATGTATTAAATTTGTTTTCAAAAACACTGGATTTTCGTTATAGGCATTTCAGGACAAAAATTTCAAAACAAGTAATTCCCACTTTAATGAGGAAAATCTGTGTACAAACCAGCTTTTGGACACAAATCACAGTGCTTGTGCCTCTAAGTAACCAGTTGCTAATGTAGATCAGGTGCTCAGAGAAAGAAGTGTTTTGAGTCATTTATTGTGGAAGGCAAATTTTGTGGATTCAAAATGTCTCCCCACAAATCTCTTTGGAAAATCAGTCCTCACATTAAATGCAACTTCTTATGCATTGTGGCCTGTGCAATTATATGTCTCCTACCGTGTCAGTACAGTAACTTCTTTAATTACCCTTATACCACTCCCACTTCCCAAAATGACATTCAAAAATACAGGTGTGCAAAAATCATTGAGGAATAATGTTTGTATTACCCTTGAAATGGCTGCTTAAAGTTTTATTCTCAGTACATCAATCCACATGAGAACTTTGCAGATGTTAAAAACACATACACTCTATAAATTAATCTATGCCGCTTGAGGGAATTGAAGGAAAGAAAGGAAATTCATATAATTCAGTGTAATGAATTCAGATATGTGGCTTTACCACCAGCTTCATTTTCATTTTAAGTGTAGAAACTGGCAATCAAAGTTAGCACAAAAGTGATAGTCTTTTCATAAATGCACATGCTTCACTGTTGGATGCTTCTTGGCTGATAAGCCTGGCTTCTCAAGAGTATTTTCAGAGAGAACCAAAAGGCAATGCTGAATAGTTCAGATGCAAAAACTGAATAGGAAATGATGCTTCAGGCAAAAAAAGGCCTCAGCAATGCTTATTAATTGATTATAAATAATTTTATCTTAGAATAAAGGAAATGATTCTACTAGCAGTTTTAAAAAAGGGAGCCCCAGAGCAAGGGAAGGGGTGGATGAGAGTGGAAGGGTACATTAAATATGAGCACCTTTATGCCATCTGTGTAAACGCAAATAGCAGCAGGTAAGCTGTGCAAAGGAAGACCTTCACGAAGTAGCATGAGGGGTTATTTTAAGTGAGAAAAGTTATCAAATCAAATTATTCTTGTAGTGACCCCTACAAACCTCTCTTCATCCATGCATGGATTGCTGGGGAAGCATTTGAGAAAGGACACATCTAATAACCTTTCTTTTCTAACTGTTCAGGTCTCTTCAGCCCTGCAGACAGGGACTGAAACCAGATGTTTAACTGGACCCAAAATCGTTCCAGCTCAGTTTGAGTTCCCATCACAAAAAAAATCAGCAGAATAACTCAGATTTGCTTCCAGTGGGAGACAAAAATAGTGGCTCAGTGTTGTTTTCTGTTCTGGCACTGGGTTTCTGCACAGCTTCATGCTTCTCAGCTTGGGTGGATGGGTCAGTGATTGATCTCTGCAAGAAGACAGGGTGGCACCCTGCTAATGTGACACACAGCAGTGCCACAGCATTTGTAGGATGGTCACAGCTGATCACAGAGGCAGCAGTGGGAGCAGCTGTTTGCCAGTATTCAAAAGGACAAAAAATCTGTGGCCACCTCTGGAGGTTACCATGTCCTACCTCCTGCTCATAGTAGGGCTGGCATCATGGCTGTGTGTGGTTGCCCAGGGCCTTGTTCAGTCACAATTTAACTTCTGCAGTAAAACAGATTTTTAATTTTTTACAGACTTCCAGGGCAGCCAGTCCGTATTCACCTTCTCTCTAACCCTGTCTAATTGAAGAATTTCCCAATTCAAAGATGGTAAATGGAGTCTCAGTACCATACAGTCCTGTGTAGAGGAGGTTCTTCTACCAGAATTGGGACACACCAATTCATCCAGGAGTTCAAAAGGTTTTGTTTCAACAGATATTTGTATAAGTGATAGAAACTACTGATGATCCTCTGATCACATCATCCCATTTACTCAGCATTATGATGGCTAAACATCTGGATGGTTAGGTCAGGGATTCAGGACCCTTTTATTTTATAGGCATTCCAAATCTGAAGTAATATATGGAGATTGCTGTGGAGTCAGGATAATTCAGCATTCTATATGTTCTAATTTTTTCTTCATATCCTATCTGGGAATGTACCTCAGAAATTGTAGACTGGAGTCTGAAGACTAATTTTGACATCTGTGGACATTGTATGTGCACTCATATGTTGACATAGACAGTAGAACTAACTTCAGAGTAAAAAGGAACAATCCATGAAAGAAGGTGTTTGGAATTGTGAGCATGATGTCCATAGGTGGGCACACATTTCTATGAAGTTCACAGTTAAGGAAGGTGATCTCAAAGGTGCAATCAAGTGTCTCTTCTGGACCTGGAGATGTCTGCCCAAAAGACTCCATAAGAATTTTGAAACCTTGAGTAAAAAAACCCCAAAATTAGAAAGGTGGTAGATTAAACTGTGAGGAAACAGAAATTTGGGGAAAAAATCTGACTTTTTTTCTGATGGATAAAAAGAGTGAAAAGCTGTGCTGAAACTGGTAGTGGAGAACTGTGAATCCTATATCAGTTGAAATGGCAGAAGAGATTAGGAAAAAGAGTATTGCCATTTTGAGTAAATTTTGTCCTGCATGGCAGCTGACTACTGATCCCCTTCAGGTCATCATCAAAAGGAAATTAAAAAAAAAAAAAGATCATGAAAGAAATTAAAAGAAGACACTCCAATAGACACGCTTTGGAGAAATGCTCCCATGACAGTGTTTGCACATCCAGCCTCAGTCCCACATATCATCTGAAATCACTGCTAAAACTCATGAAAATGGGTACTGCCTTGTACAGTAACAAGGAATGCACTGACCATTATTCACCAGAAAAATGTGTTACCAGACTCTCTCTTGAGAATTAGGTTTTTTTGAGGGAACATAACTATTATGAATGTTTGAAAATCCAAGTGTCTATTTTAGTTAAGCCCGAACAGGCTTCGATTAAAGGAATGCCACAAATATTAGGACTGGCACATTAGAACTAACATGGTCACAGTGGTCACCTCTGGGATATTTTATCTTCATTCTCCTCCTCGGTTCCATCTTTGCTGCATATATGATGCCTTTTCTTTGTATAATAACTTGAGGTACCGGACAGACAACAGAAAAATTGCCTACAGCTTCAGCAGGAAAAGAGAGTGATAAATCCTTCAGGTTATTATAGATGAGCCCAAAGTTGTCATTTTCCTATCCTGCAAGATTTATCAATTTCCATGCTGTTCCTTATTCTTCATTAACAGCATAATGTAGACTGGCTTATCTTTGGCCCCATGTCCTTTTTTATTTTATTTCATACATTGTATCACAGAGCTATGATAAAGAGTCATCAAAATCATTGTTGCACCTTATTTATACACACTACAGTGATTCAGTCTTCTGTTAACTCATGAATGATGCTTTTCTGTAAGTACTTGTATTTTTCCTCATTTGTCATCATGGTTATGTCTTTTGTACTAACTTTTCATTGTCTTCTTTTTTTTTTTTTTGTCCAGAGAATGACATTTCTTATATCCCATAAATATTTTAAATAACGTTTTCAAAACACTGGTGAAAATAATAAAAATATTAGCAGAGTGCTGTTTTTGACTTGACATCTATTTATCACCTCTTGCTTAAATACATCATGCATTATCATGTTATAACTTTCACTTGAATGTTCCAAATCACTTCAGAAGCATAATTTGATTCAATCTCAAAGTGCTTGTTGAAGGAAGAAAATAAAAATATCCCTACTTTATAAGAAGAGCAAATTGTAAAAGTTACCCTGATGTGACCTAGCCAGCAGCAGGGTTCAGGAAAAGGACACATGATCCCGGGCTCTCCATTCTCTGCCTTGCAGATGAACAGTAGTAGCTGCTGTTCCTCTCTATGCTCATTATTGTTGTCTCCTTAGGAATACAGTTGTTTTCACAATAAACCATGGGATCTGGGAGGTATTGGACCCTCCTAATCTGGTTATTGTCTTGTCTTTGAAAGCTCTCTGAAAAACACACAGAACATCAAAGATCCAATGTAGAAGCTGGTTTTATCACTGGGGACCAATTCAGGTTTGCTCATTATGGAAAAGTATCTGTTTTCTGGGTGATCTATGCCATCTAGATGGCAGTTATCTGTTCAAACTCTTGTCTCCTGGACTCAGTCTGCATCAGTATATTCAATTCAACACATTCATAAATCAATTTCCTTACTATTAACTTTGAATTGTACTTTTAATTGATAATTTAATGAGAGACCAGTACTACCCACAGAGCTGTAAAGCTTTCCAACAAGAATGTATGATTGTGAACAATTGTCTCACAGCTAAGAAGAAGGCCTGACCACTGCAGGTAAGATCCAAAATCATTACAGTCAAATACTTTATTTTGGGGATGGCCTTAACAAAGGTGCCTCATAGAAACTATAAAAACCACAATACTGATTTAAACTCTGACACACAAGGTGTAGTATCTGCTCCAAGATGTAAGAAGAATTTTGCAGTGGCTCCCAACAGCCAACTTCTGTTCCAGAGTAACTACATTTTTGGCATAAAAGTTTCTTCTGGCAAAATTTTGGCAACAGTTCCTTGAAGCCAAATATGCACAAGATAGAAAAATATTAGCTTTTATTGCTTTTGAATTTCATACCTTTAAATATCACTGAAGTACCTTTAAATGTCATTGGTCTTGTGAAGAACT
The DNA here is from genome assembly GCF_000738735.6 of Corvus cornix cornix. Classification (NCBI taxonomy): domain Eukaryota; kingdom Metazoa; phylum Chordata; class Aves; order Passeriformes; family Corvidae; genus Corvus; species Corvus cornix. The sequence continues at coordinate 129,324,257 of NC_046333.1, read as the reverse complement.
CAGAGGGAGATATGGAAATGTGAAATTAAAAGGAACTTTCAGAGTCAACACAAGATACTTTCCATAAACTCATCAAAGTTCATAATAAACTTTGTTAGGTTATTTCCCTTTTTCTCATTCTTTCCTACTCCAGCTACTCCTATCTGAAGATGGATCCAGGATCTCAGGGAACTGAAAACCTGTCCTTGAAATTTCCATATCAGGCCACCTATTTAATCTTCTCTATATTCTTAATTAAATCCTATTTTTAATTAATCATAGCTTATCTGTCTTCTTTTGTGAACTTCCAACTATTTCTAGTATCACCATGAGACAATGCTGGGAGTGATATGTCACAGATAAACTGATTCCAAAGTGTAAACAAGTATAGAAGTCACTCATAAACAAACTTTTGGGGGATTTGATAGATATTATTTCCAAACGTGCAAGCACACACACACACACTCACACATATTTTTTTACCTGGATATAAGCTCCTTCTGTGTTGGAGCAGAGGCAATTAGACTGCTTTGTTAAGATGCATGATATCTCGGTTGACATTTTACCCCAGGGGAGAATTTTTGCCTTTTGTATTATATGTCTTCAGATTCTAGGCTTATGAAACTCAAGTCCACTGAGAATAGTATAGATTTTAAGTGTCAAACCCTGAGTCAGGTTGTGTCATTGATTTTTAAGTAGGACTCCACATTAAAATCAATTTTTCAGAGGGAAAAAAATGAAAACATCAATAATAACATCTCAATTCTCTTCTTAAAGAAGCAAGTCATAAAATTAGCAGGAAGGCCATTAAAGTGTTTTCTAAATGCAGATACATTTCAATACAAGGAGGAGGCTTAACTTTGTCTTTACCTGAGGAAATATGCAAAGGTCATTAGAATGAGACTAGATGAAACAGGTAATGTTTTGGTAATAAAGCAAAAGTATCAGAAGACCAGAAGACTAAATGGCATAAATCAGGCATAATTTAGAGCTGATCTTTAGCAATTAAGTTGCTACAGCTTTTAAAAACGATATAGAGTAATGGTAGTAGAAGAGTATGGCATAACATTAAACAAGTTTAAAAGATACCAGACATTTCAGAATCCCTTTTTCAAGGTAATTAAAAAAAAAAAAAAAAAAAAAAAAAAAGAGGGTGCTTAAGACTTCTGGAAATTTAACATCTTTATGAAACAAACTTGCCACTGTAATTACAACATATTATTTCAGTAAAATATAGAGTGTTTTAAATATGATGTCATGCACAAGCCTGATAAAAGCTTGCTGGAGCCTTTGAGCAATCCAGTGTAGCTCCCATGAATTTAGAAGAATTAGTTAACTGAAGTGTTAAGAAATAGCTTCAGACACCCAAATCACTAAAGACTGCCCCCCTCAAAACACATTATGTAAGACTTTCACAGAGTACCCATGGATATTCTTCAGTGACAGTTCAGAATTAAGGAAATATCATTCTTTCACATCAAAAAGCAAAGTTCAGTAAAATATATTATGAAACCCCATCTGCTAAGTCATGGGTGGTGTCCATGCTCTCTGTTTGGAGGAAAATAAAGTTCTACACATCTTTAGATGGATTTTTGCATTTTAAATTTGTATTTGTGGACTTACCAGTAACTCATTGTCTCCTATCTTCACCAAAACAATTAAATCATTTATGTAGCTTTGTTAAATATGCTGGAATAAGTTTTCTAAGATTTTTTTTTCTGAAAGATCCATTTTATAAAGATATGTCCCAGATAAGAATTTTTAACACACCTGTAATAATTTGCTTCTCATGTTATCTCACAATTATTAAACCTTTAAAGAGTAACTTGAAAAGTGTAAGCAAATCTTACATGACATCTTAAACATCTATTTCATATCTGAAATTAAAATTCTTTTTACACTGTGAAAAGAAAAGCAATATACTCAAGAAAAGTAAAGAAAAACAGCAGATATGTATCATCTGGTAAAAAATATGGAAAATGTCATATTAAACTAGGAGTTTAATAAAAATTTATTAATGTAATAGCAATTCTTAAAAACAATTTCCCAATACAAAGAAATTTTAATAATAGTAAAATTTAACATACTTGCATTATTTTAACTTTTAAATTAACGAATGAATGAATGAATGAAATCTTTCCTAAGAACTGATTTTACAAAAAAGTAGCATGTGTTTCAGTATATGAGCAGTTGCATGCCATTCTATATTACAGCTCACAGGAGTAATATTAGATATAGAAGCAATTAATTTGATCTCATATAAATTTTAGTCATTTCATAGTGAGTACAGGGCCTAAATCATACATTTTAAAGTTTTGTGTCTCTCTGGGGGGTTGGCTGCATTGAATAAGACTATCTCACTTTCATCTGCAACTGCCTTCAAATACACATGCAGTTTTAACATTACAATTGCAAATTATTTGCCTAATTATTTATGTACTTATATCCTGAAGTTATGACAAATTTATTTTTGAAAGGCAGTATATTTTTCTTCCAGCTGTTTTTTGACCCAAAGTTTTTTCTTTTTTTTTTTTTTTTCTGTGCTGTTGGCAGTGGACAGAATAAAGAGAATTAATCTCTATGGCTTCATGCTTGAGAAGCCCTTTCCACGTTGAGTCATCATTCTCCTGAGTCCAAGGATGATCTGGACAAATACGTAGCTTCAAGTTGTTCAAAGCCCATTTGTCAATTCCTTACTTTTGAGATTAAATTTAAACTTGTGCAATTCTAAGTGCAGGCAGGTTTTGTCTTTTGATGCTAAATCTGCTCAATCAGATTAAGTATGAATTTAAGGACTTTGCATAAGGAGTTGTTCTCAGTATGTTTCTCTACAAGACTTAAGAACTAAGAATAACTGCACAGAAAAACAGTATTAGCTGAAATTTAGATGAGAACCTAAGCCAGGTTAACATTAAGCACTTCAGAAAACAAGATACCTTTGGCTGAACCATACTGGTGGGCAGAGCCAGGGCCAGCCCTGACAGCTGTGATTTCCAGTACCACAGCCCGAATGGTCCTGGGAAAATCAATCATTTTCTATGCCATCAGGCCCAGTAAAGAAAATGTAATGCTTTTTCTCAGCCTCTAACACAGTTTCCACAGGATCTTCCAATTCAGTAGTGAGATGTACGGACTGACCCAGAGCAGTTGGTGAGCTTGGTTCATCTGAGCAATGTGGATTTTAACACAGCCTAATGCATCCAGGGCTGCAAGATGAAGCAAATGATCATGTGTGTCCTGCTGCCGTTAAGCAAAGCTGAATTATACTGTTCCACTTCTAAGGCATTCTTTGTGATGTGTTTGTCAATCATGCCAGGGGCACTTAGATCACAGCCTTGCTACAATAGAAAGGTATAACTGGGGGATATGAACTGAACATCTCTGCTCTATTAAAGGCACGGTTTCTAGTCTGCAGGATACTACAAGTGGTAATAATTACTAGAGAATGCATAACAATAAAAAGGCCCTATCTTTTAAGCCATAAACCAAGGAGAAAGAGTTACAGTTTAATTAATTTTGTTTTCTTTTAGGAAACCAAATAAGAGCCCATCCCACACTCTAGGGCTCCTCAACAATAGTTCAGTTTTCATAATGAAGTAAAACAATGGACAGCTCATCATTCTCCAAAAATAAATGCACAAAGTAATGAAATAAAGCCCCTTCACAGCAGCAAAAAATCTTAAAAGTTAGGCTTCCATCTTAACTCTGCATCTCCTGTTTTTTGAGTGCTGGAGTTCTCTTCTTTTCAATGAATGCATGCAAACTGCTGCGTTAGACAAACAAGAGTCGGGGAGAGTCAATATCCACTACAACTCCTTTTCTCTGAGAGTTTTGAGAGGGAATGACTCAGGATTGCAGAATCTGCATGAAGGAAATATAATCTTATGGAGGGGATGAGTCAAACCACCAAAACTTTCTGGAAAATATCTGGTAGTTTTTATGCATTATTAGTGGGTTTCAAGATTTTTCAAAAGAAAAATTTAAGCAAGAAAGTTAGCATTGCAAATTGCCAAAAGGAAGCTCTATTTGATTAATTGCAGCTGTGAGAGGAAGATCCCAATTTTCTCTTCATGGACCATATTGAGAAGGCTAGAGAAATTCTGGTTGTGTTGATGTCACAGAGGCAAAACTCTATTGTACTTCTCCATATGCCCAGGTGAAGGTGGTGCCTTTTCCTGGTCTTAAAATCAAGAGTCAAACACAGTTAGAAGGAAAAAAGGGATTTTACCTTGGTATTTATTTTAAGGATCCTTAGGTGCACACGTCCAGGTTGAATGCACTGAAATACACACCATAATGCACACCCCCAAAAGATCTGGTATAACATTATAGGTTTTACTAATTAGCATATCTATCAAAGATTCCCCAATGAGAGGCTCGAGTGAGCCCTCCTCCCCAAGGAACCTTCCCCTGGGTGGTTCTATCTTAGTTTACAGAATGCGTTCTGGAGACGACCTTGGGGTCTGGGGCACACTGATCCCTAACTACAAAACTTCTAAATGTTTAGTCTCCTAGCTTAAGAAACAAGTCCAAGAATGTAGGCTAGAAACCACCAAGAATACAGAAGTTGTAAAAAGGTATAAAAGGTGTATAAAAGAAAAGGTAAAAAATCATCATGGCATCAAAGGAAGAGGGAAAATGTACCAAAATCAATGTAAACAAAGGTGGTAATTATTTCAGGAAAAAAAATATTTTTAAAGGATGGGAAACATATGGGGTACTAACTATAACTGAGTTTTCAGAATACAATAGAAACCCATGCTAATATAAAATAAAACTTTAGATAAAGATAAAATAGAGCTGAAGATGAAGAAGAAAAAGCAAAGAGCAAAAATATAAATATCACAGACAATAATTCTGAGATTTGGTCACTTGTAAAAAATACAGAGCAAAGAAAACGCTGAAGACCAAGTGTTGATTCACATGTAAATTTGCCCAAGAAAAACCCTGGCAAAGAGTTGTTTGTGTGAACTAGAAAACTGTCATGTTATTTCCATACTTTCTTCCATTCCCCAAAAACCTCACTACAAGTACCAAGTACATGATTTTCCATACAGCTACTTCCGGCAAGACAGATATATAAGACAGGCAGGATGAATCACCCTTGGACATGCTTTGCTCTCTTCTCTCATTATAACAAAGGGCTAGATAAGTGTGTTAGGCTAAATGTTAAAGATGGCTAAAACTGAGATAAATCCAAACTAATTGGAAAAGAACAGAAATAATGTTAAGTCTTATAAGCAACCCTAATATATGTTAAGCAAATTTGTTATGAGGTATGTGGTGTCATGTAATGGGAGAATGTCTCACGTCTGTTGTACTGTAAAACAAGAATGAAGTTCAAGATCTGAAACCACATATCTTCTACAAAAATACTTAAGCAGAGCAACAAAAACCCTGAAGCATCCAACTGTATCCTACTCCCTTCTTCCACTGTCCACCTCCAAAGCTCTCTCCTCTGGTGTTTGTTAGTTCTCTTATTGCTATTTCCCAGTCTCCTCATAGCAATAGACTGACTCAGAATTATCATTAATCACTATTTAAGAGCAGTACAGTGGGTTTTAACCTGGAATAAACGGGAAGGTTGTGAATGAGAATACACGTGATAATTTCCCTTTTTTTCCCTTTTCCCTTTTCCCCTTTCCTTTCCCTTTCCCTTTCCCTTTCCTTTTCCCTTTCCCTTTCCCTTTCCCTTTCCCTTTCCATTTCCCTTTCCCCTTTCCCCTTCCCCTTTCCATTTCCCTTTCCCCTTCCCCTTTCCCTTTCCCCTTTCCATTTCCCTTTCCCCTTCCCCTTTCCCCTTTCCCCTTCCCCTTCCCCTTTCCCCTTCCCCTTTCCCCTTTCCCTTTTCCCCTTTCCCCTTCCCCTTTCCCCTTCCCCTTCCCCTTCCCCTTCCCCTTCCCCTTCCCCTTCCCCTTCCCTTCCCCTTTCCCTTCCCCTTCCCCTTTCCCCTTCCCCTTTCCCCTTCCCCTCTCTTCCCTTCCCCTTTCCCCTTCCTTCCCTTCCTCCTTCCCTTCCTTCCTTCCCTTCCCTTCCCTTCCCTTCCCTTCCCTTCCCTTCCCTTCCCTTCCCTTCCCTTCCCTTCCCTTCCCTTCCCTTCCCCTTTCCCTTTCCCTTTCCCTTTCCCTTTCCCTTTCCCTTTCCCTTTCCCTTTCACTTCTTCCTTCCCTTTCCCTTTCACTTCTTCCTTCCCTTTCCCTTTCCCTTTCCCTTTCCCTTTCCCTTTTTCTTTTTCTTTTTTTTCTTTTCTTTTATTTTTATTTTTATTTTTTCTTCCCTCCTATTAGAAATATGTCCTTCTCCTTTCCACAAGGAGAAAAGCTGACAAGAGAACTGCCTCCAGAGAGAAAAGAAAGCTATGTGTCAGTGACACAATCTTCTCAAGTACAGCTACTGTGGCTTGAGAAGGCAGGAAGAATTTGACCTGAAGCTGGGCATTTATCACCTTCTTGTCCAACTGCATCTTTCCATTTCCTGAAGTGAGTTACTAATCAGAGAACTAGATACTCTGAATAAAATAGCAAGTATTACTTTGTAGTTCCTTTCCTTCATGCTGCCTACTTGTGAGGAAATAGGGAGTTGCTACCCAGAGCTTCTTCAGGTCAAAGAGGTACAGCATCTTCATCTTTTATCTCTGCTTATCACCAAAGCAGTAGGTGAACATTCAAGAGATGTACTGTTTGACATTATTCACTTGGGGGGAATCTGCTGTTGAATGTTTTTTGATCTTTACCAGTTGCTCTTCAGAGAGGATCCTTTCATTTTCTGTATTGTTGACAAGACACAATGCTGGCATTAATGACCATGTTCTTTGTCCTGTGACTGTAATATTCCTTTGCTGAAATTACTTCAGTAGCTCCTTAGGTAATATAAAGGAGATGTTTATTTTTCTACCCATGCCTCTGATTTATTTCTTTTTCTTCGCAGCTCTGTTCCTTCCTGCTCTTACTTGTTAAGTTGCAAACCCTTCATTCTCTCTTGAGTCCCAGCTGTCTCTAAAAGTCTAACTCATACTTTACAGACTGAAACTCATCCTTACCCCCACTCATGTTCAGGCTCTTTCAAAGAAAGTGAACTTCGTGTGGTATAAGCCACATGGAAAGGGTTAGAGCCAAACAGTATTTATGTAAGCATGTTGTTGCTTTGAGAGAGCCATGGGGTGCAAACTGTTAGGGGCTTTTCTGTTTAAAGACTCACAGGACTTTGTGACAAAGAACACAGGAATCTGTGACTCACAATGCTGTGAGGCATTTGGAGCCAAAGCTCAAGGGTGGTCTTTGGAAACCTCACAAAAAAAGAAGCTTTTCTGTTTCCCCTCATTCTTTGCCCCATCTACAGTAAGTTCCTGAGTAGCATGTTTTGATCAAATGGACAACAGCAGGGGTAAGAGCAGGAGTTCAGGCAGGCACGGGGCCGAGGAGGGGGGATGTGTGCTCACAACACAGGGAGAAAAGGCTGAAAGAAAGTTTGGCCAAGAACAAACCTCATCAGAAAGCTAGAGCTGTGAGAACTGTAGACAAGAAAAGAATTTGGAAGGAAGTCAAGTGAAACAAAGTTTAGAAAGTGAATTGGGACTTCAACATCAAAACTCTGACGTCTTTGCTGAAAAAGGGAGTTAAAATTATGAAAAAGATAAGGAGGAAGGATGAGGTGGGGAAGTCTGCCTTTATGTCTCTAATCTCTATTCACTGCTCCACTTATGTCTTCCATGTTCAGCTCACTATCCCAGAAGATATTTGCATCAGAGACATTGAAATACTTCTCAGGGAGAAGAATTAAAACTATACTTTTTTGAGAATTGTGGGTGACTGCTTACAAAGAGGTCAGGGTGGTTTCTAGACAAGCTTTCATTCTAATATTTATATGGTTAATTGTTTTATTCAAAGAGTCATTAAAACTTCCCTTAATTTTCTTCTCTTTTTTTTTTTCCAATCAACTCTATGGTTTTTGATCCCCAGTTTATCCCATTATCACTACCCTGTTCTAATTATCTTTCTTACTGTCTAAATTACCATACATACATTCTTTTTCCCCTCCATGACTTAGCTTCTCATACTTTGATCTGCTAATTGGCTTTTTAATCATCTCACTTTGTTTTCTTTTCTTTTTGATACTTGAAAAGGAATTATTGACTGTAATGACCTGAAAGGTACCAGTTTGATAACAATGGCTTCTGAGACCTTAGAGTCAGCCCCAGATATGCTGATTCCAAGGCAGCCAGTGCAGCTGCATAGCCAAAAGACAGAGCATCTCTACATCTGGGAGTGTGATTTAGGCTCCTTCCCCAGGGTGTCTCTCGTTTTACCCTGGAACTCTTGTAATTTAAATGTCTGTCTGCAGACATTTGGACTGAGACTGTCAGTTCACCAAACCTCTGCACACTTTTTGATAGCTACTGCCTGGGCATACTTACCCAAATAAAACAAGCTGTGGAATCACGTATCAGTCAAAGAATACAGTGAAGAGAAACTCTTTTTTCTTTCCAAGCATGGTTCAGACTCTTTGTTCATCTTCGGATCTTTTATTTTGGTCATGCTTCTCTCCTTCCCTCACTCCTTCTTTCAATTCAGTTTCTTCTCTGTGCCAATGCTTCCTTCCTTTCAATATTTCATGTTAAATTCCACAAAGCTTCAGTTTTCTTGTTTTACTGACCCTTTTCATAGACCCCTGCTTTTCCTTTTTACAGTTATGTCTACACATTGTCAAAGCATGTAGGGCCATACTAGAAGGGATTGTGGGCTAAAGATCAAACAGGTCATTGAGAAGAGAAGTTCATGACTTTTTGGGTTACATACAGCCACACGTACCAGTCTGCTGCATGGGTATTTCAGACTAATAATCTTCACTTGACATTCCTGGATTTGCCTAGTGATGACAGTCTCTGTATATTAAGGCTAGTAAATGTCTCTATTGCAAATCACATTTATGATTTTTTTAATGTCTTGAAGACTGTCAGAGGCAGACATCTGAAGGGTGCGATTTCTTGACAGACTGTTTATGTACTAATGTGTAAAATTTCCCTAAAATCTGCTCTGCCATTTCTGTTGCCCGTAGGGTTGAGAAATTCAGTAGTGCCTTATGTTAGTGGTTGTCTAATCATCTTGAATACAAGTTCTTCCTATTGCACTATCGTCATACCATAAAATGCTTCATTGAAGTTTCCTAGAAATAGAAAAGGAGTTTAAAAAGTAAAAATCACTGTTGGGTTTCCCTCTGCAAAATAAAGATTAAATTTAACAGATTTCAGTGCCTATGTGTAAAATAAGATGTGCATTTGGGGGATTGTTCTTAAATGGAGAAAACTTTGAATAGAAGTCTTACAAAAAAATTAAGTTTAAAGAACCATTTTGTGAATGTAAAGGTAAAATGCTGCCTTTCCTGCACAGAAGACAGGCTGCTCAGGGAAAGAGAGGAGCAAAGCTTATCTTTGTGCTAGGTCAGAGTTTTTGATAAGGATGGTAGCATAGGAGTGGGCAGATAAACTCATAATGGAATCCACACTATTGTTTTGTTTACTATCTCTCTAGCCAAGGTTGCTGGTGCCCTGACTGCTGTGAATCCTGCCAAGCCACCTCTGAGAAGCCAATCAAGCAGAGAGGAAGGGTGGGGGTGAGTAGTCTTAGTTATATTTAAAATTTCCTGGAATTGTGCTCAATATTTCGTTGTGTTTGAATGATGAAGAATTTTGACCATATCAATGTGTTTTTGCAGAGAAGCCTTTATTTCTGGCAGGGTTGTGCATGTATCCAGATACTAGATATGGCCTACCAGATTTCCCATAACACATGAGTTTTCCCTGATGTGAGCTTTCAGGGTCTACAGGTCTAAACAGTCCTACCAAGGAGGTGAAGACTTTCAAACAGGGAAGGGTTCATCTCATATCATAGTGGAACACAATGTCAAAGTCCTTCATTAAATAGAAAGACCATGCAACTTTCTCTATTTCTGCAATATGGAAAACAACTCCTTCTCTTCCCACCACCACACTTCAGCTGGAAGACATAAATTGCTATTTAAGCACATTCACAATACTTCACTTTGGGGTTATCCTAACCTTAACAAACATTTTCACTGAAGTATTGGTACAAGAAAGAAAAGATATTTCATAGAACAAAGATTCATGTTAAAACAAATGAACAAACAAACAAAAAATGTGTAGAGGGAACAGAGTGGCCACACAGAGAATTAGAGGTGAGTTGTCCTGTGAAATGGCTCAGTAGTTCTGAGGTATGACACAGAGAGGTCATATACCCAGTTATATCTGTCCAAAGGTATATCAAGTCATAGATAAGAAAGAGATAGCATTTGTATGTGAAGGCAATTAAAAAGAAATCATGAAACAAGTAACAGGATACATTGAAGGAGATAAACTAGCAATCCAAATCCATAACTGGTGCATTAAAAAGGAAGCTTTCAATATTCACAAAGAACTGAATGTTTATTAGACACTGGATATTTTATCATGCTAACAACACAATGATAGTAACTTAATGCACCTCCATGAAAGCAAAGGAATTACTGAAGAAATACATGCTTACTTAGTGTCTCAACAACTTAATATTTTTAGTAATGCAAATGTTTCCATTTGATTGAATATAAGGTGATAAATTATCCTTTAAATTAATTTTGGCAACTAAGATTAGAAAAATATTTTGAAATACATATTTTCTATCACAAAAGAAAACAATCAAATTAAAACCTGATTATATCATTTCACTGCTATAAAGTCTGAAGAGTACTTAAGATAAACACTAAAGATATCATTATCAGTATATATTTATGTAATAAGTGGAGCGGAACAACTACTTCAATTCATCTTAGTTTAGTTAATTTTCCGCAGAGTTGTAAAGGTCTCAGAAAGTATTAAGATTTATTATTTCTTAATGTAATAGAACAAAAAAGTAAGGCTGTATTTTTTATATGCCTGAATATAATTTTTGCTTCCACTTTGCCTCAGAAATGCTGCTAATTAATTGCTTTGGCTGAAGAAATAAATCAGCGAAACATAATTCCATGTCTGGTGCTAAAAGGATATGTCTGGACCCCTCTACCCTAGAATGTGGTCATATTTTAGAAACTGAAAGACATTCAGCAACAGAGTTTGTCTCCAAAGCTGGTGGATTTAAGGAAGGAAGATATTTTCAACCAGTATGGTGAAACACCCTGTGAAACTGAAGACAGAAAGTTTTTTCTGAGCAAAATCTACTGTCCTCTGGTTTGAAGAAAAATGGTCTTCAGAGGCAATAGATGGCACGTTCTATCTATCAATCAATCAGTCATTTTCTTGATCAATGTCTTTCACTCCTTGAAGAAATGACAATACACAAGACTTAGCTGAAGTGGAACAAATGTTCACTTGCTCATCTTTAATGTAAATGTACCTTATGGATTGTTGATCTTTCCAGAGACTACTGCTGTGTTGATTAATTGCTAATGAATGCTAATGAAGGAGTGAGGTGAATATACACAGTGATGTATTTAAGTGATGATTGATTGGATTTAACACTAGCTGTCAGGAGAGTACTTACCACATGCACAACAAGTCCATAAATATGCACAGAACTGTTCGTTGTCTTCCTGCGTGTCTCTCTGGTCTTTTAAGTCGATCTGTGACAGCAAGAGAACTGCCCCTCTAGACTTTCACTGCTACAGTAAATTCATTCCTAAGGAAGGACATCACCTCTCAATGACAGGTTTTAATTAAACATTGATGATCAGTGCACAGTTGCATGACAAAATGTCACTCGCCAAGTTCCCTTTTAAAAGCAGAAGTAAATTTATAGAAAATTTTAATAATAAAAAAATGCTTAGAAACCACAAAAATAGAAAAAGACTCTGCTCATGAGAGGTCCAAAATACAGAGGGGACATTAGGTTAAACAAAAGAAATGCCATTTCCAATTTAAGAAGAGCAATACTACATTTTTCCTTTATGAGGAGGAGGAAAATAAATGGAAACAGCAAACTTTCTCTGGCAAGTCATACACAGCTTGATAGAAATTTCAGTGGCTAAGAAAAAAATCAGCTACTGACCAAATAAAGAAAAGTGAAAGAACTGTTTGCCTGGGTCAAGTGCAAGTGGGAGGTAGAGGATGCACTAGAGCAGACCCTGGAGCCAGGATGGGAGATGCTCTGTGGAGATGATTGTCAGCTCAGATAAATTGCCCTGGCAGGGAACAGCAGATATTTTTGTCATTTTGATGACAAATTCTCATTGTTCAGCAATCAATACCCAAAATATCTTGTACTTGGGTCTTTTAAAACACCTACCATAGCTGAAGGGGAATAGGTCCCAAACACAAATCTCAGGTGAATTCAGGACAACTATTATGACCATTTAAAATGACCTTTCAAAACTGAAGTTAAAACTCCTTTCTTCAAAAGCAGTTCTTTTCCAATAATAAATATACCCTTCACACAGTCAAGCTAGAGCTAATCAAGTTGTTTATTTTATACAGCCCACAAGAAAGGAATAGATAGAAACAGTTTTTTTCTAAATACTTTGGAGCACTCATATATTATCATGGTTATCATTTTCAAATGCCTTTGATTTTCAAGTCCTTAAGCACTTTCAGTAGGTATGCAGACCCTCATGAACATAATTTAAATCTACCAGTGGCTAACAGCTGGCTGTTGAAGGTGGTTCTATACTTGCAGGATTAAGGACTGAAATTCTAACATTGGGAGAAGCATATTTGAATATTTCTATTGATTCACAAGATTTAATTTAGGGTCAGCTTTGCTCCTGCTGCTGAAATTTGAATTTACTAAGTTGAGCTGGCATCCAGGTTTAAGAAATTGGCCTGTGCTTCCACATACCAAATGGGAAGGGAAACAATATGGTGATGGTGAATTTCCACCTGGGCAGCTCTGGAGGTAACCACAGTTGCTTGCTGTGGCTGTGCTTCCAGGGAGCTTTGATTCAGCCACAGGCTTTGGCAGTGAATAGGCAGCTGTTAATGTTAGACCCAAACCTTTTGCTAACTCAAGAGAAGAAGAGCATCTGCTCTTGTTTTAATGCAGAACTTCTCATTTAGAAGAGGAAAATTCACTTCAGTGGTATTCCTATAGGAAAATCTGTATAATGGAGATGTTAAAAAATTGGTTTTAACCTATTTAGGCAAAATGGACAAATGAGGAAGAGAAAGGCTCTGTATGGCAAAACTTGCTTCCCAGTTACTGGCATCTCAAAAGCAGTTGAATCATATCAGATGGAATAAAGGCATTTAAACAAAAAATTGCAAATGCAAATTGCAAGCTGCTTTTAAAATACTGTCTGGTCACAATCTTTCAGTTTTAGGAAAGAACCACATGGGGGAAAAAACCCCAAACCAACCAACTTGATTTAGAGGGAATGTAAAAACCCCAATAATTAATTAGAGAACAATATAAAACTGTTCAGAAAAAAGGAGGATGTTCACAGTGATTAATATAAATTAGAAGTTATGAATAATAAAAAAAGGATAAGTGAGACAAAAGAACATAAGCAGCTGTCTAGGGTCAGTTGATAAGATACAACAGCATTTTAGATACATTAGGATAGGAAAAATGCACAAAAGCTGTTTGAAATAGGGAAAATCCCAGTATTAAAGCACAGTGGACATAATTCTGTCCTGCAGTTACTAAAGAAGTAGTCGTATCATATGCTGACAGTAAATAGACTTATGTTCCAATGAAAATGGGGAAAAAAATAAAAAGAAAATACTCACCAGCAGTTATTAAAGGTAGATTTTTCAACAGTGACAAACACAATCCATTTGCATGCTAGCATTTAGATGAGTTGGTCTAGGAATCATTTTAATCATTCAGCATGTTTTCCAGTATATTTGAAATACAAGAAAGACCCAAGCAATGGAAGAAAGGTGATGAGCTAGAAGAAAAAGAAGCACAAAGCTAGAACACAAAGAAGCAAATAGAAGCAAATATATTTTCTTAGTGTGATGTCAGTTCCAAACAAAAATGACATACATTTGCATATGATAGGTCTTGGTTAATAAATGATATTACTAGAATCACTCAGCATAGATTAAAAACTCTGCAACCTTAACTAAGTCATCAGTTATTTTAAAATAAGATTACCCAACTGCTCTAAATATATCACGTCTTCACTTTTATAGTGCATTTATCTTTTTAGTGTTACTGTACAAATTTTCAATTAAGAACACAGACAAAACCCCCAATAGTTGTCACTCTTTAGCTGGCTTAAAATTTTCCTATCTGATATGGCTCAAAAATGCAATTGGGAAGAGTGAGGAAGGGGCTGAAGGGTGTTAGAAAAGGTAAAGTTTTTAAAGGAATCATAAACCTTTCTATCTTACTCACGTGTCAGAAAAAGTTTCTGGCATATTGCTGAAGAAATCCATGTTGAGAGAAAGGAAAGCTGAATTCCTTGTTTAGTTTTTGAAAAGTTGACCTGGGTTGCACCTGCTGAATTCCCAATGTTAGCAGACCTAGCACAATTTTTTTCTCAGTCCTTTCTTCTCATTCATTTTGCTCTGTTGCTACGCCAGGATTCTGTAGGGATTCTTGCCACTGCCTCCTTCATTATTCAGGCAAATGAACACATAATTCAACTTCTCTCAAATACTGTGGCTACCCAAACCACCGTGTAAAAAGTCTCAGAATTACTGGAGGCCATCATGCCTTAGGAAGAATTAGAACAAGCGATAGATTTTTTTAGACCTTGTTTAGAAATTTTATTTCAGTTTTATTTTTTTCGTGACTGAACAGCAAGTGCCTAAAATAGAGTCTTTTTAATTGGTCACTTTCACTAAAGAGATTTATCAGAGAGGAGATAGATAATTGTCTCGATTTGGAATGTTCAGGTTATTTAATGACTCTGGATTGGAGATACAGTTTTGAAAAGCTGCATACAGCATCTGTGATTGGGGAAGGACTTTTAGGCAATCTTAGCTGTCGTAGCATTTTTGTGAATGGGGGAGATTTTCAGAGGTGCTGTCTGCAGAGTTTCAAACAGGAGCTGCTTGATACCCCCTTACTGTGAGGACATTGCTCTAAATCTGAAGCATGCGGTTGAATAAATAGGCTGTCATGTTTGGACAGGAGACCACATGAATCTTTGCACTTGTACACACAAAGAATAATTGTAATCAGTCAAAAAAAAAATTTTAATACCTTTCCTCTTGTTTTATTAATCTTGTCTCAACCTGCATGATCCCCAGCCATCACCAACCCTTTGGGGAGCACTGTTCTTGTGTGCTGTATGAGCCATCCTGTGCAGCAGCGCACTGTTTTATTTTATACCAACTGTATGAAATCAAAGATTTCTTCTGAGCATAATGTGTTTTGGATTTGTGATAGACCCATGTGTCTCACTGAGAACTGCCGGAAAGTTGCCAGGCTGCTCTGTCTGGGCCCTGTGTCCATGTCTGGATCTACATGCTGTCAAGTTCTCTGGTTTTAAACATCCCTGTGATACAGCACTCTTAGCTTCTCTGGCACATCTCCAGGAGACACGCACTGTGTTTGAAGGTGGCAAGACACAGTCCTGAATAATCTTTCTAAAGAGTACTCAGGAACGGGAAGAATTAATCCATCCCACTCAGTGTCTTCAGAGAAGACTGTATAGGATGGAACAAATACACATTCAAATCAATTTGTTTCCACAAAAAAACCCAAAAAAATCACCCCCCCCCAAAGCACAACAAAACAAAATAACATCAAAAACTTAGGGTTAATTACATCAAAATCTACTGCAATGAAGCATCAACAGAGCATAATTTTTTGTACTCATCAGTCAGGTGAGATAGTTAGCATTATCTCTGTGCTGGGGCATAGCTGGGACTGAAGAACAACCCAACCCGTGACAGCTTCAGTGATGCTCTAGTCTGGCAGGGACTGAGTGCAGGTGGTCAAAAGGCAGCATGGACCTCACCAAGCCACTTGGAAGTGTTTCCCACCATTGATCACCATACATGTGAAGCATTACTTTATTATTGCAATCACTTTATGATGTTGCAGCGGTCATCGAGCAGTGGTAATCACAGAAATGGTGTAGCAGAGGGCTCCCATCAGCTCAATACTCATCAAGGCTGCTTGGAGAGAGGGTAATGGCACACAAAAAATATGTGTGGTACTTCTCTTCCTGACTTGGTGTACCAGCTTCTTCCATAAAATCCTTAACACAAAATTAAGACCTCAGCAATCACCCAAGGAGGTTTTGACAGAAAGAATAGGCAAATAAACAGAATATTTACATCCTACAGTTGGCCATGACATTATCTAGTTTGTGTTAAAGATAGAATCATAGAATCATGAAGAGGCAATTTTAATGGCTTTAAACTGAAAGAGTCTGGGCTTAAATTAGATGTTCAGAGGAAATCCTTAACTCTGAGAGTAAAAGTAGTGGGACACTGGCACGGGTTGCCCAGAGAGGCTGTGGATGTCCCAACCCTGGAAGTGTTCAAGGCCAGGTTGGATGGGGCTCTGAGCAACCTGGTCTAGTGAGAGATGTTGTGCTAATAGCAGGGAAGTTGGAATTAGATGATCTTTAAGGTTCCTTCCAACCCAAGCCATTTTATGATTCTAAATCTCAATCAACTGTCCCTGATATTGCCAACTGCAGGTTTTGGATTTACTTAGTCCATGCATCATGATAATCACAATGGCTGGAAGAGACACAGCATCTGATGCAGTCTTCATAGAGCCAACTAGTCTTGTACTCCCTCTACACTCAACACCTAATGAACTTTTGACGTCTACAGTCCAGTCACAATGTACAGCTGTTGGTAAAAGCTACTCAAAATAGTCCATATCCACTAGTTTCTGAAGTGAGTCATTGCTTGGAAAAATGGACTAAAGCAAATAGAATGAGCTTTCTACTAAAATACTTCTCAGACTCCCTTTTTCCCAACAACCCCTATAGTAGCATGAATTTGAATGTATCCACTGAATGTACCTACTGGTACATTTGAATGTACCCACTGGTTGCTAATGTCACCCAGTGCCTTCCTCCTGTTAAAACCATTGCACTCACACAGATCAATAAAGAAATGCTTTTGATGTCTGGCAAAAAAAAAAAAAGTTGCAAAAGCTACTGGGAAACAAATATTGCTCTTGGTCTGCATTTGTACCACCACAGGATGGACTCACAAAGGCTCAGACTGGCCAATACAGGTTAGTTTCTAGGTGAAAATCTCTGAGGATAAGTGCAGGGATTGAAGGAAGTTTTTTACATGGAGAAATACTACATATTAATCTCTATGTTATTTTGTCTGTGAACTTCAGTATGATTTTGTAAAATTGGTCCTATACATGCAGGCATACTGATTTACTATGTATGGAAATGATTTTCTCTTATCCTTCAGGAAGCATCACACAAGATGAAGAATAAGACTGGCTTATGACACCTGTGCTCCAAGCTGCTGAAGGAATTAGGAAGATACTCACCTAAACCAGGATATCTCTGAGGATGTTTTCTCAAATGTGCTTACACTGAGTGTGTTTATTTTGGACCCAAACTTCTATGCCTAATCATAAAGGAGGCAAACATTTGTATATTAAAAATTGTGTAAATTGGAAGTTAACATTACAAATCCTTACACACAAACATACAGTGGCCAGTGCTGGGTTTTGCTCCTCCAGGACCTTATTCTTAAAGCTAAAGTTAAGCTGAGTCAGTCTCTGTTAACACTAAATTTTAATTCATTTGGGCAACTGCTGCTGTAGCCAGTGATAATTTTTAGATCTGAATATCATCTTTCTTTTTGAAGAAAATATGTCCTTGCAGTTTTATCATAAAATATAATTTGAACTCATATGAAGTATGAGAAACAATATGAACTCAAAGAAATCAGAACTCTTATGTCATATTACACAACTGTTGGTAATACTGCAAATGAGAAATGTGCATTTCCTTATATTGACCAATATTGATCACATAAAAGAAACTAAGCTTATGTGAAATGTTAACCAAGTATATTATGTCCAACAATTTAAAAATGCATAAATTTCCCATCCATTAAGGTTAAAAGAGACTTCATCATTAATTTAAAAGAAAAATTATATTGGATTTTAATTAAAGTTGCAGAGCAGACTCAGCCATGTTCTGGCCCTGTCTTTAATATGTTCATATAATATTCAGGTTAGTGCTTCTTTACTTAGTTTTAAAATTTGGCTTGGTTTAAAGATGTTTTTTAAGTTGTTGAAACATCCCCCACCAAGTTCAGGGCTGCCCCAAATGCCCCCATTCTCTGAAGCAGTCTGGTTAGAATCAGCTCAGCCATTGCTGTGCTGCATGAGAAGAACACTAGCTTTTCAAAACTTGTCCCAAAGCCCCAGATTTCTTTCCTAAATTTTCTAGTTCAGTGGGATATTGGACCATCAGTAGGACTTCTGTAATCTTCAGCAATGCAAATTAGAAAAAAGCCATTTCTTCCTGTGCAACCCCCATGCATTTGCTCAACCGGGCACACAACGGCAGACAGTGCATCCTGAGAGCTCGGCCCTTCCTTTTAAATGTAGTCCCAATCCCATGGCTCCACCCACTTTGTATAATTGTGAAGTTTTTTGGGATAGATTTACAGCATGAGGTCTAGAGTCAAATGGTTTTCCTGATTTGTAGCGGGTGTGATCTGAAAGGTTTTTGAACTGGATTTTTAGAAATATTGGTGGATCTGATTGTGTGAGTTCTGAGAAAGTTTTGGGTTTGGGGCTGTATCGATCTGGCAAAAAATTAATCATATGATAGTCTTACACTCCTTCCATCACTACAGATTATATTTTCTATATTTTTCATATTTTCCATATTTTTCTGTAGCAAGCCAGTAATCCAACACATATTCCTCTTAGAGAACAAATCACTGCTTCAAAAATTTCAGGTCTTTCTTTAGCAGAAAAGAAATTCTTGAACTCATATGCTTTTTGTAGCAATACCACTCCTTTTGATGATCCTTACAGAGGCCTCCAGCTTATTAATATTTAATCTTGGGCTTAAAATAAATCATAGGATTAGTTTCTTTTAATTTACTTCAACTATCCTTGTGGTTAAATTGCAGAGGCACAGAAAACTTTACAATGTTCATTTTAGACCTAGGAAATGGAGAATTAAATTAAACCAAAGATAAAAAAACAATGTACTTCAGGTTTCCTTTTCTCCTACTGCAGCTCAAAACTTGAGATTTCTGTTTTGTTTCATTTGTTCCCTAATTTATTTGACATTATTTTAAAAACAAAATGTGGCACGTGCGTCACAAGTAGATGGCATAATATTCTTCAGCAACTTATTCACCCCTGATCATGTGAGCCAAGCTTACAATGGAAATATCTGTTAAGTGGTGAGAACATTTTGTCTCATGCAGAGAACAGCATGTCTCCTGTGAAGGTTCATTATCTGAAATCAGGGGGACAAGAGAAGTCACCAGCAGTAGTACTTACAAGTGAGTGGAGTTACTGAGACAAAAAATGTCATCAGCTGCCCATGAGAAATAATCTAATATGTTGATGTAAGGATGGACAGGCAGTCTTTCATCACCCCGTGAGACTGCATTTTAGAAGAAATATCTGTATTAAATAAAAATAAACTTACCAAACATACTACAAGGGAATAGCCTGGCTTTTCCAAGGTTGATGGTTTCTGTCATAATTTTTTCTGGCTTTTTAAAGTCAATCTTTCTGTAGTACCTCTCACTTACTGTGCCTCTGCTTGTGTTTTAAACCTCATTGACCACAGCATAAAGGCAAACTACATTTCTTGTCCTGTAGCTCCACCCCATCTTTCACTCTCAAGGTTTAAAACACATTGGCAAGACAAAGGGCATTATCTATCTTTACAGTCCCCTAAGCTGATGCAGCATACGGCAGTACAGCCAGGATAGCTGTGTCCACTGGTACCCTGCCTTTAGATTAATGTACAGCATCAATCACCTTATACACTTGTATTTCTATTATACACAGATGGTCTTTCTAACCAATTAGTAAGTCAGTTACAATAGGGGAAATTTAAAATAATTTAAATATGCTTTGGATCTGTACCTTATGGAATCACTTATAAATAATGCTATATGCTTAATAAAAATATCTGTCCCACAACTAAGGACATGGAGGGTTCAACTTTCTCTTTTAACAGTTACACTTAGCCTGGATCAGGTATTCAATATGTTTCTGTCTCTGTTCTTTTATCTTCATTTATTTAATCAAAGCCAACTGTTTTCTCCAAAGAAGAGCACAAGAAAGAAATATTGGTTTATTAATCTTTTCTGAAACTTATGCATTCTTGAGCTGAGCACTGTCTGAACTCAGAATGATTTACATTCTTGTTTATTCCAAAAAGGCTTTATATTTTCTTATCACTTCCCTCCTAGCAGTCCAAGAGATTTTCAAAGTGATAAAACCTTCATCTATTGAGCAGGTGAAGTTAAACATATTCTTATTCTATTTTCAAGATTATGCTCACTCTTTTCACAGCTTTTTTTTTTTTCCCCCAATGAATTTGAAAAACAAAGGAAAGAAAATATAAATAAATGAGCTGCATTACACTTTTTTCATAACTTTCTTTTTTTTTTTTTGTCTTTGACATTGAACACAAATCCATCCACTAGAATGTACAGGACCAAAGTTTGAGGTCTTTTATCCTCATGTAACACCACTGAATGCAGAAAGCTCATATAGTTCAGCAGTTCAGTACCATAAGGCATCTTGGCTTAAAATCCATGCACAATATGCTAGCATGGCTTTTCTGCAGCCAGCAGCTTTTGATGCTTGGTAAACAAATAGGTTAATAGCACAAGATATTGCTTTGTAAACTATAAAATAATTAGGGTATAAAAGGCACTTCTGTGTGCTGATGCTTCTGAAGTAGTTAATCTCCTGGTAAGTTTTCCAGGTACTTGGGACAACCAGTTGCTGGCCAGGCCCTCTGCACTGACTGCTGTTCGATTGTGAATGTGTTTGTGTTGCTGCCAGCTTGGCATGAGTTTTCAACTGAGGGTAATGCAGATGACATGCAGGGAGGGCTCCACCGCTGATGCATCATTTCACTGGTGTCCTCCCATGAGACCAGGGTGAAGCTTTGATGTCTGCAGGACAGGGCTGCATTGCTGTGCATGTGGCCATATGACCAAAATCAGAAGGCTGATCAGGGCACATATGCATACCAAAGGCTTACATGGAATTTTAAGTAGCTGAAGAAAGTTAGTTAAATTTAGGTAACTGAGAGTATTAGCTGCCTCTCTAGTCTTCCTCCTCCTTCCCACAACCGTGCATTTGAAGGAACTTGATGAGAAGCTATATGGCCTGACCCAGCACAGTGAATAAAGAAAGCTAACTGCCTACAACTTGCTGCCATGTCTTTTTCTCTATCCCCTTTGGGGGAACAAAACAGGGACACGTGAGAGATCCCTAAATCTGTTGGTGCAATGGCACGTTTCTTACTCCTGTTTTTTTTCAGCCCACTGTCCAAGTCACAAGGAGCTCATTTTTAAAAAAAATTATCTTTCATTTCCCAATATAAAAAATGTCCTTTGTTCTTCTAAATCCAGATCAGGGCAATACCATCCAGTCAGCCAGTGAAGTCTCCCACCTGCACACCGTCTCTGGTCCAAATGAAGAGCAACGTGTCTCATATTGGTGAAGAAGAGACACAGCAGATTGAAGGCAACACTTGGCTAATCCCGCTGTGCCAGGGAGGGGAACAGCAGCAAACATCCAGTGACCTCCTCCCTGCCAGGACAACTGCAAAAGGTGAAAAAGGCCCAGGAAAGCCAGTTCCATCCTCAGCCGTACTTTGGGAGGAGGAGAGATCTGTTTTCTTCCTTCTTCCATTCTTTAGGAATATTTCTACCCACAGCTTGAGTCAAAGTAAGGCAGAGAGAGCAAGGAAAACCTTCCAGCAGTGTGTGGTCAGTCCCAGCGAAGGAGACAATATTCCCTGTAGCCAGTAAGGTCAGCTGAGGTTCCACACTGATTCAGGTGAGACTTCAATACTTCTAATGGCAAAACACACCAGTGATGACTTAGAAACTACCCAGCAGTTTAGATTATGGTTTCAAGTACTGAGCAGTAAAAAAAGGGACATATCCAGTTAATAATAACATGAGTGGTGTTTCTATTCACCGGTGGATATTCAGGGTGCAGATTTTGTCCTCAGCTCCTGAGAGACCTACAAGTCACAGTGCAGACTTTCTCCCAAATACCTGATGGATTCATGTCCACTAACAAATGGCTTGGGAAAAGTCTGGGCTAAATTGTCACAACTTCCAGGACATGAAAATCTAGGCCTGGCGTCAATGCACATTACTGGCATGCTTTCTGATTAAATCAAACTTTGGGCAGCTAGAGTTGTAAAACAGGCAATAAACCTTTTATAATATATCGTAAATAAGAATGCTCATGCTGACGGTTTGATTGAAATGGGCACTTCTTCATACCTCATATTTTGTGATCTATGGGGTCCTGTACTCCTTTCTTTACAGCTACATCAACTGGATCTTTCCCCATGCTTGGGGAGGGAGGGAAGTTTACAGAAGGAAGCAAGTTTTCTAGAAGTAATTAGTATGCAAGCTGTTTAAAGTCTGGAGATTACTATTCACAAGTGTTGCATACACATCATTTATTATTCTATGCTTGTGACTTTCAGGTGGGTTTGTTACGTAGTACACTAGGAACACAGCAAATGTTACCAAAAACTAGTGTGATTCAAAGGCATGAATTTGCTTCCTCCTTCCTCATTCTTTCAGTTTGCTTTCTTGAAATACTCAATGAATTTTTTCATTCATGGGTGTGCTCTTAGATCTATGCAGTTATATATATGCACATTTGTGGCACTCATCACTGGGATTTCAGCAACCCTGAGAGGAAGGCATTCATCTCCCCATTGAGCAAAAGACAACCTTAGCAACAGGGAGATTAGGTACCCTGCCCTTAGCCGCAACCAACCACTCCGTGACAGATGATCTGCAGCAGCCCCAGGCCCTGCAGAGTTTCAGATGTGATCAGGGAGAAGGACTGGGGGATAGGATTGAGCATGTCTCTAGCCCAGGAATGGGAGAAACAGGGGGTGTGGACCAGGAAGAGCCAGTTGAGACCAGTGCTGTTGAGACCAGGTCAGCTATTACAGTGCAGACACTGCAACACGATGTATCAAACAACGAGGTCTGTGGAAAAGAAATATATATGGACGGATTCTCGGGAGATGTTTCAGAGATGTTTATTTCTCCAGCCGCATGGCCGGGGCTCTGACGAGGAACTGCTGCAATCACGGGACCCGAGGGTCCTTGCCTGCGCAGGGAAACACAAACCAACCAGTGGGGAACGAGGCTGACCAGGGGCAGGGAAACCCCGTGCCTCCCCTCAGAGCCCCTCTCCCAGGACCCCACAGCAGGGCAGGGGGGACCCCCATAGTCAGCTGAGCACAGGAACATCTCAGCCTGCTCCCGACCCCATGACATATCTGTACCAGAGAGGTCTCTACCAGATCTCAAAGTGTGCCTAAATAAGGCTGAGTGGGCATCAGAAATTGAAGGGACCCCCACTTCAGCTCTTGCAGAGTAAAGCTGGTGATATTTCTCCTGGCAGTAGTGTGAAAGCTACAAAGTGAAGAGGAGTTCTGCTGTCATCCTTGAAGCAAGGAGCAGTCAGGAGAAGAAAGTTGCCTTTATGAAACTTATGGGTTGAAGAATGTGTATAATTTATGTTACACATTTTCTGTTCCAAACTCGTGCTGATGGGCAGACGCTTGTGTGCATGCACAGGAGTATGTACTTAAGTTACTCCAAAAGTACCAAACACATTCTGTATTTCATTGTAAGATTTCCCCTGGCACTGACAACTTGTATGACAATTTGCAGCCTGGAGTGGCATTTAATGGCCACACTTTTAAACTGTTAAACATAAAGGTTTCTGCTGGAAACACAGACTGTACTGGGTTTGCATGGCCAGGTTTGGTAGTGGAGGGGTTACAGGGTTGGCTTCTGGGAGAAGCTGCTGGAAGCCTCTTCCATGTCCAGCAGAGCCAATACCAGCTCCAGGACTGATGTGGCACTGGCCAAGGCTGGGCCAGTCAGAAATGGTGATAACATCTCTGTGATAACGTATTTAAGAAGAAAAAAAGTTATTGCACAGTTGCAATTGAGGCCAGAGAAGAGCAGGGTGAGAACATGTGAGAGGAACAACTCTGCAGACTCCAAGATCAGTGAAGAAGGAGGGGGAGGAGGAGCTCCAGGCACAGGAGCTGGGATTCCTCTGCAGCACCTGGTGAAGACCATGGTGAAGCTGTGCCCTTGCAGCCCATGGAGAGCTACAGGGGTGCAGAGATCCACCTGCAACCCAAGGAGAAGACACACACCAGAGCAGGTGGATGCCTGGAAGAGGCTGTGACCCTATGGGAGACCTGTGCTGGAACAGGCAGGGACCTGCATACCCACAGAGAGTAGAATCCATGCTGGGGCAGATTTCCTGGTAGGATTTGTGACCCCCATGGGAGACCCACATTGGAGCAGGCTGTGCCTGAAGGACTGCATGCACCCTGTAGAAGAGTGATCCACGTTGCAGCAATTTGTGGAGATCTATTGCCTGGACTCATGTTGGGGAAGCTCATGAAGAACTGTCTCCCATGGGAGAGACCCCACAGTGGAGCAGGGAAAGGGCTCCTTTCCCTGAGCATCAGCAGAAACAACATGTGATACTATAATGACCATAATCTGACCATAATCCCCATTCTCTGTCTCCTTGCTCTGCTGGAGGGGGAGGAAACAGAGCTGGGAAGGAGGGAAGGGTGGGCAGAACACATTTTTGTAGCGGTGCAAGTGGCTGCAGCTACCCTGACCCCTGAAGATCCAGCAGACACCAAGCTGTGGTGGTCAGGCACTGAAGCTGAATGCCTCACTCCGTGGTTAGGGTGAGAGACCATAACCCCCCAGTTCCACAGTTTACATATTTTTATGTGATAGGTTCATGTTTTCCCCTCCCTGTTCTATGTATAAGTTTGTTAATATTAATTTCTCCTAAGTTAATATGTCTTAATTCTAGAAAGTTCTGTGGTACTCGACACCCCATTGGTTCCTTCCCTAAATCCCTCCTTTGTGTTATTTCCATTGGTTCCCTTGCCCTCAACCCTATCTCCTGTCAAGTATCCCATTTGCTGTATCCCTTATCCCCGCCTTTCCTATCCCCACTGTAAAATCCCTGGACCCTGTCAGATATGGAGCTTTCTGTCTCTTCCCCGCTTTGTTTCACCTCAATGAACCTTCTGCGTGGAACTTACACGGAGAGTCCCCTCTCTCTCCCTTCTTTGCCTCTGCCTGCGTGCCTTCCCATCAGCTCAGGGACGGCTCCCTCGGGTGAGGAGTGCACCCTCGTCTGTCTGCGCTTTTGTGTGTCTGTGCCTGCCGTAGTGCAGTTGGGTTGTGGCTACACCTCCGGGCTCTCTTTGAGCTAGCATGCAAAAACTTGACGCGTTTTTAAGGTCTTATTTTACTTCTCATTATCCTGCTCTGATTTTGTTAGTAATAAATTCAATTAAAATCTCTAATTCAAGCCTGTTTTGCCTCTGTTGGTATTTGGTGAGTGATCTCTCCCAGCCCTTATCTCAGCTCATGAATCCTTCGTTATATTTTCTCTCTCCAGTCCAGCTGCTGAGGGGAGTGATAAAGAGGCTTTGGTGGGTGTCTGGAATCCAGCCAGTGTCAACCCACTACACAGACATGGCTCAAACTCTGGCAGCACTGCCTTAATTAGCACAGCATTGTATAAATCACGTCTTTCTGCCTGTCACTACCGCTCAAGGCCCCAGTGAGACTCCAGGACAGGTCAATGTGCAGGGATGATTGCAAGGAGAGTGACAGTGCACATCTGAGCTCCCGCAGTTTCAATTTCAGTGATTATTAATGTGAGAAAGCCAGAATGATGGAAAATGGCCCGAGTTCCAGTAGAATTTATAGCCTTTAGTGCTGATGTCCCTCAGCCTTGACCAGCTGTTACACACCTGGAAGTGTAATACTGAAATACTCTCCTTCAATTTATCTTTCTTATTCCTTATGAGACTAATGATGGACAGAGCAATATGTAGCATAATTACAGAGACACACTTGCAGACAATTAATTTCATGCAGAAATACTACACTCTGCTAAAAATGTTTTCCAGTCGATACAATATCTTAAAGCTACATTATACTAATAGCAGTGTTTTGCTCCTATAGGAGCAGCATTTTGAGTTTTCTTTTTGTTTCTTCATATGTACAGAAATATATCTATATGTATGCAAAAAATGACAAGCTAATGAAAATGGAGGTAATTCGCACTCTAAAAGTGATTCCTACCTCAATAAGGTTAAATCATGTGTAAAATGTTACTCAAAACGTTTTCTTGAGTGCAGGGTATCCTGCATCTCTATGGATCACTTAGCAGTCTCAATTTTAAGGCACATCCATGGATCATCCAAAACTGAGGCACCCAAAATATTACAGATGTGTATATAATTTAATGTCACATAGTATCACAGAATCATAAAATAGGTTGAGTTGGAAGGGACCTTTGAATGTCACCTAGTACAACCCCCCTGCAATAAGCAAGGGCATCTTCAACAAGATCAGGTTGCTCAAAACCCCATCCAACCTCAACTTGAACCTTTCCGGGGATGAGGCATCTATCACTTCTTTGGGCAACCTGTACCAGTTCCTCTTACTATTTTTCCAGAGATCACTTAAGTTTGATGCTGTTGGGTCAGAGAGATGCCTCTCTTTAGGAACATTTTCTTGCTCTGTTACATGTGACAAAACTCTTTGTCTTCTCATCATCATTCATCACATCCATCATCCAGGCTGGATATCTGTATTTCGCTGAATCCCTGCAATACATTCTGTCCTTGCACCATCTAGAGTATATAAACTAGAAAAAGGGGGGTTTGAATAGGAAAGAATTTAGAAAGAGATTTTTGTACCTTTGAAGCCAAGGAAAATCTTCCCAATTTTTTTTTCCTAAGGTCTGACTAAGGTTTAACTGAGTCATTTTGAATTTATTTGAGCATAATATTCATCTATTGGTAACCAGTGCTGGGACTGGAAAAAAGACAAAAGAGAGGATTACTTTTTTATATTTTAATCTGCTGTCATTATTGTAGGCAGGAATTTCATGAAATTATGTTGCCTGATCAATTTAGTGGCTTTTGTTGATGGATTAACTACATCACTGGCAAGGGAAGAAATATGGATGTCCTCTATATGGACTTCGATAAGGCTTTTGACATGGTCCCGTACACCATCCTTCTCTCTAAATTGGAGACATATGAGTTTGATGGGTGAACTGTTTGGCAGATGAAGAATTGGTTGGACAGTCACATCCAGATGGTAGTGGTCAAGGACTCAATGTCCAGATGGAGCTCAATGATGAGTGGTGTCCCACAGGGCTCTCTGTTGGGACTGGTATGGTTTAACATTCTCATCAACGACATAGAGAGTGGGATCGAGTGCAGCCTCAGCAAATTTCCAGATGACACCAAGCTGGGAGACAGAAGTACCTGCACAAGCTCAAGAAGTGGTCCCATGGAAATCTCATGAGGCTGAACAAGGCCAGGTGCACCTGGGTCAGGGCAACCCCCAGTATCAATGCAGGTTAGGGATGCAGAGATTGAGAGCAGCGTTGCCAAGAAGGACTTGTGGATACTGGTGGATGCAACGTTGGACATGTCCCTGCCTGTGGAGGTCTGTTTAAGATCCTTTCCAACCCAAACCATTCTATGAAGATATTATGATGAGGAAATTGTGATAAACACAGAACTGTAATCACTCCCCAATATGCCTTCACTTGATATATGATTTCCCCATGAAATAACAGTAGTAATCAAACTGTCCCATTTTTTTCTTGAATGAGAATCATGCTTTCTCTTTCTTCCCTCCTCTCAGATATTGCTCAACATCTCCAAATGTGCTGCTTACAATTACTTATCTACCTTTGGTAAAACCAGAGAATTTAACTTAATACAAATGCAGAAAAAAAGTGTTTTGTATGTATTTTAAGGCATTGCTAGCTGTTTGCTAAAGCCTTTTCATGCCTTGTCTGAGATCTTGAAATAATATATTTAATAAAGTCATGGCAATGACTCACAGCTTCTCTAATGGAGTTGTTTTCATTTATGTTGTATACAGAAACAGCTCTGTTAATAAAAACCATATATAAATAAAGTAGCTCCAGAAAGGAATGCTGATTTGTATAAGAAAACCCTGGGCAATTAGGAACTAATGTCTGTAAAATATTCTGCTGCCACAAGACACACACAAACTGATTGAAGACAGACACTTCTATGAGAATTTTTTTGAGGCCAGCTTTATAAATAGATGCTCAGTAATAGTAGACCAGATGTTCAAAATGAATTGTCAAGCAAGGTTTCTTGTAACCAAGCTGAAGAAGGCCATCAAAGCAATTGTTTCACAACCTCAGATCACATTCTGAGCCTGTTAGCCTACTGTCAAATGATGTTCTTGGAGATGACAAAGTGCTCTCTCCTGTCAGAAAAGCCAATGTCACTTTTGGAAGAGTGACTGAAATAAAAGATTGGACTGATTTGTTATGCAGCTGAATGTAAACAGGGCGTTTTGTGCTTTCATGGTGCTTCTTTAGAGATATGACTCTTGGAAAGGTTACTGATGAGCTATCATATGGTATTACATCCACCAGTTCACTCGTGGGCACAGGTTGAGTGATTGTAATAGCAAGAACTTCTAACCAAAAGGAAAAAGACGTGAGTCTTTTATTCCATTAATGTAGACACCTGAAAGTTGAGTGTCTGGTTTAAACATCAGGCTCCTCATGTCACTGGAGAAAAAGTTGCATCCAAAGGGTCATTTGCCTCCTAAGTTAGGTATGAGTCACTTTCTGATGATAGCTGTCACTCTCCAATGGCTATAGAAACAAAACACTTTATCTGTCAGGAATGTGATATGATCTCAAAAGTCAAAACTCAGAGTTACATCTGCTAGTATCTTTTCCTTTAAGAAACTCTATAGAAGGACCAAAAGGAATTTGTATCTGAAAAGTGAAGATCTCTTAAGAGTACACATTTTTTAAACAGTCAAAAATCCAGATGTGCTGGGCAAAACTGAATTGAAACAAATGGATTTGGAACCAACTATCTCTGCTCTGTCCTTTGTTCCTTGCATGCCAATTTGTTTCCTTCAGAATTTCCCTTAATCCACCAATTTTATGTGGGTTTCCAAGTCACAACAAATTCTAGAAAATATTTTATGAGTCCTTTGGAGAAGTCACTTTCTTTCCATCACCTTTAAAACTGTTTGTGTTTTGGCTCCAGTCTGAACTTAATTTGTCTGTCCTATGTTGTATTTAAAAATTTGCCTGCTTGGGCAGTATTTGGTTGTTGTATAGTAAGGGAAAGTCTCTTTGCTCCAGAGATTCCACTTAACTCAGAGTGGAGACAAGAAAAGCAAAGCAGTAGCCTTCTTCCCTGTTTTTCTACTTTACCAGGAGTTAGGTGAGAAAACAAGTTGCATTTGATTTGCATAAGCAGAATAATACTACTTAACTTTGGTTTTGTATGTGGAACTAAACAGCAAGCTTTCCATGGGAAAACTGTATTTTGTGTGGGTATGCCTGGTATTTCCCTTCTAATATGGCAACAAATTTCACAGACAAATTCTGCAGCATGTAGGGAGAAGTATTTGATTTATTTGCTTTAAGTCTGCTGCCTGTTAATTTTGTTTGATTCTCTTTGAAAATAATAAAGATATTTTGGGAAATATTGAATAAACAGTCTCCATTCTTCATCACCATATTACTTGTAATTTAATCTATCTCAGTCTTATCCCTGTTAAGTCATCACTTTCCTAAACAAGGTCATTGTAGTTTGCAGAATCAAAGACATGAGAAGAATTACAGAGTCAATCCAGGTTGGAAGGGACACTTTGGGTCATCTGGTCCAACCTCCCTCTTCATATAGGGTCATCCTAAAGCACATGGCACAGGATGGTGTCCAGATGGTTCTTGAATATTTCCAGAGAGGGAGACTCCACCACCTCTTTGGGAAGCCTGTTCCAGTGCATGGTCACACACATAATAAAGAAGTTCTTTCTCGTTCAGGTGGAACTTCCTGTGCATAATTTTCTGCCCATTGCCTCTTGTCCTATCGTTTGGCACCACCAGGAAGAGCCTGGCTCCATCCTCTTGACACCCTCCCTTCAGATACTGATAGACACTGAGGCCTCACAAGGGCTGACTAAAGGGGCAGGATTACCTCCCTCAACCTGCTGCAATGCTCTTCCTAATGCACCCCAGGATACCTTTGTCCTTCTTGGCCACAGGGACACAGTGCTGGCTCATGGACAGCTTGTTGTCCACCAGGACCCCCAGGTCCTTCTCCACACAGCTGTTTTCCAGCAGGTCACCCCAGCCTGTGCTGGTGCCTGGGGTTATTCCTCCCCAGGTGCAGGACCCTGCAGTTGCCTTTGTTGAATTTCAGGCAGTTCTTCTCTGCCCATCTCTCCAGCCTGTCGAGGTCCTTCTGAAGGGCTGCACAGCACTCTGGGGTATCAGCCACTCCTCCCAGCTCTGTGTTGTTGGGGAACTTGCTGAGGAGGCCTCTGCCCCTTCATCCAAGTCACTGATGAAATATTCAACAATACTGGGCCCAGTACTGAACCTTAGGAGACACCACCAGTGGCAGGCCTCCAACTAGACCCTGTGCCACTGATTACAACCCTCTGGGATCTGCTGTTCAGCCACTTCTCAAAGCACCTCTCTGTCCACTCATGCAGTCCACACTTCCTGACTTGTCTATGAGGATGTTGTGAGAGACAATGTTAAAAGCCTTGCTGAAGTTGAGGTAGACAGTATCCCCTGCTCTTCCCTCATCCATCCAGGCAGTTGTTTCATCACAGAAGGCAATCAGGCTGCTCAAGCATGATTTACCTTTAGTGAATCCATGCTGACTACTCTTGATCACCTGCTTGTCATCCATGTGGATAGTGATGGCCTCCAGAATGAGGTGCTCCATCACCTTTCCAGGGATTGAGGTGAGGCTGACTGGCCAGTAGTTCCCTGTGTCCTTCCTCTTGCCCTTTTGGAAGACTGGGGTGACATTTGCTTCCTTGCAGTCCTCAGGCACCTCTCCTGATCTCCACAACCTTTCAAGGATGATTGTGAGTGGCCTCACTGCAGTGTTACCACAAGTGCTGGAATTTCCCTTACTGCTAAAAGACAATCATGCAGCGAAGCAAAGACAGAGTTATTACTAAATGTTACCCATAGTTATGAAAGTCTGAATATCCCTGGAGGTTTTTAAAAGATGTGTGGTTGTGGTTTAGTTGTGGATTGGCAGTGTTCACTTAATGGTTGGACTCAATGAACATAAAATTTTTCTCCAACTGAAGCAATTTAATGATTATCTGATTTCATGTCTTCTCCAAGTAGCTTGGATCTTAATTTTAAAACCTTCTCCAAGGGAAAGCAAGAAAAATTTTATATACCACTCTTAGCAGTAAGTAAAAAATAAGTGCTATATAGTGCAGTTGATGAAATGCCATTGTTATTTTTCGGTATTATTCTGCCACATGTTTAGAGTTACTGGGACTGCAGTGCTGCAAATACCAGCCACACAAGCTATCAATTAACAGCTCCTGAATGCCTCCATATTCTTGCTCTACATCACTGTGGCTCCTCTAACCTTTGCAAGAGGTTTTCTTCAGTCTTTTTGAACAGCATTTGGATTCTGTTGGTAATTTTAAGTCTAATCATTACAGTGGCAACATGGGAACATATTCTTGGCCTCAAATCCCATTGTAAAAGGCTTTTCACGGATCCAGGTATGGATACAAAATTGCTCCCAACTGCATGTGATTTAAAAACTAAGATAAAATACTTCAAATCCACAAAAAATTTGGATTCTTCTCAATAGTTTCAGATAGTACAGCTGCAGATATTGACAGGTGAGCTAGTGATCCTCAATTTCCTTTGCAACTATTGAAGGGAAACAGGCACTCTACGTATCAACTCATTGGATCTGACCTGACATTGCTTTGTTTCTTTCTATCTTCTACAGAGCAAGTTCAAACAAGCTGTTTCACAAATACCATCTAGATAACGTCTAGAGATGCCTGGATCTGGTCAGATATAAACCATACACACAGACACAGCGATCAACAAGATGGTAACGGTCTCAATATGGTGCTAGCCAAGTAGGTTATACAGAAGCCTCTACCTTAAAGTGGCTCAGTGGGTCCTTTGTGGAACCATTCATTATCATAACTCTGAGAAAGGTTAGTGTTCTCATTGAGAAATAAAATTATGGGGTCTATATGAGAGCCTTAGATGATGGGGCAGGTAAGAAATGTATCTTAGAGAAGTTAGAAGAAAAAACTTTGCAAGAATGAGGTATGACACAGAGTGGAGAACTATAAACATCTCAACAGAAAATCACATCCATTTAAGAGCAGCATAGCAATATTGTGCCAATGAAAAGCAGTTGCGGAGTTTGAGGAACAAGTTTATAAGGAAGAGAGGCTAAGAGGTGTGTTTTAGCTGTGTTCGTCTTGGCTTGGCTGTTGAATTTTAAGAGACATTAAAAGGTTTTCATTTGGACATAGGGAAATAGACATGCAGTAAAGACATACCTTTTTGTCACAGACACGTTGGCTGGTTCACAGATGGCACACTGCAGAAAGTGAGAAGAATCAAATCAAAAGTATTATAAAAAATAGGGCCTTACTGAGCACCACTCTGCTCTCCCCAGTATGGAGCAGAACAAGAAAATCTTCCAGAAGAATTCCAGAACAAGCAGTTAGGTGGACAGAAAGAAAACGAAAAGAAGAAAAGCCTTACTGAAGCTAAAAAAGATAAGTTTTTAGAAATACGGGCTCATTTGTGTTCAAGTCCAAGGCACCAGACTGTCATGAGGGCAAAGTGAAACTCCGAACTGCAGCTGGAGCTTGGAGGGGAACGAGAAAGAATGGGCAGGGGCTGGAGAGGCAGACTGGTGTGAGCTGGACAAGAGTTAACTTGTTTGTATGGTTATGGAAAAAGAGCCAGAGTATACTGAGAGGCTAAGGAGAGGACTATGAAAGGATATGGGATAAGGTGGCAATATTGGAACAGCTAAGGCATAAGAAGAAAAGGCACAGAGGAGCTGCCTGCATTATGCAAGAAAAAGGAAGGTCAGGGTTGCGTTTTTTATTTATGCATTAAATATATAATTTTTCCTTGGGAGAAATGGAGAATTGTAGTGTAGGCAGAAAGATAAAAGCAGGAATGCAGAGGGAGTAGAAAAGTGAGTGACAAGTGGTGAAGAGACAGCTGCTATTACAGGTGTAGGCACAGTGGAAATAGCAATTTATCTCTGAAAGTGACAAAGACAAGATATTGTCTGAGATGAGATCTAGAACAAAGTAAGCAACAGTGCTTCACAAGCCACTTTTAAAGGTCATCTTGTAATTTTTTGCTGTGATACCTTGAGACAGATGAAATGCATTTATAATTTGATAATTCAAAAGGACACTGAAAGTGTAACCCAAATTTACAGTTCATTGGAGCACTAAAGAAAACATCAGCAAAGCTGTATTATTATTTTTTAAAGTGGCAAAAATATGGTCACAAAACGTCCATTAACAGAGTTTTAGGCTAGACTGGTACTTTGATCTTCCTGATTGTAGTTTTTTAGAGAGGGCTAAAATATAAACAGATGCACCGCTTATTTCTGTGATTGAAGAAAGTGTAGCCAGTACTTTTAAAAACAGTTATGTACTTTAACAGTATAAAATGTTGTTAAAAATATTCTTTGCTTGAAAAGTTCCTCCAGAAAAATCTTCCAATCCTGGTATTCCATAAATACAGAAATTTCTGTCATTTCACTTCAATAAAGTGTTAAAGAGCAGAGCTATACAGGTCTGTTTAATGCATATCTGTAGGTATTTCACTCGATGCAATACCGGTTAGAGTGGTTAAAGCATAATGTGAATTTTTGGATGCAAATGACTTTTGTCACTAAGAAAGCCAAAGTCAAAACCAAAACTATTTTAAGAGTGCTGGTTTCAGCATAACCATCTTGGGTCCCAGCTGGCAAAAGGCTCTTTGGAAGCAGGTTGAGACACTCATTCTATGAGAAAGGCAGATTTAAGTCCCTCTTCTGTCTGATTTAGAGGGGTAATTCTGGGTGACTAATGGATGCTTTTGGCTGAGTACCCTCCAGCAGTTCCTGAAAGGCTTGGCTGTTTTTATTCAAGCTAGGAACATTTCTTTTCTGAATTTCAAAATGTTCAAAACAGCTTGATAATAACTAGCGACAAACTGTTAGATCACATACAGAAGGCTCAGGCTTATTTATTTTTTCATTTACAGGTGAGACCCTAGGCATTCGGATTTTACCTTCTAAAGATGAAAATCCTGTTTCCTCTTCATACAAAGCTCAAGAGTTATGTAGATTCCTGAAATAGAAAGAAGTTAGAAGTGCACATGTAGTTACTTCGGATCCATCCATAAAAACATGAAAAAGAGAAGTACAAATCTCACAATCTAAACAAAATGTTCTTCTTTTTAAAAAAGTATGTTCACATCTTCAATCGTGGTCAGCAACTTTAGGCAGCTGGGGCCCACAGCTAAGAAAAAATACATTTCTATAGTTGTATAAATTAGAGCAAAAATGATTGCAATTGCCTACATTCACTGCCAAGATGTTTCTACAGGTCTACATTAGAAGAATTTTACAGGCTTAGGAAGGCAAATTGTTGCAATTTAGGAAAACAATAATTATTAAGTTTTGGACATTGCATGAGAAAACAGGGGGGGTTTAATTATATTTTTCTTTATTTAAGTAAAACATGATTTGGCAAGTCAGGCACACAGAACCTATAAATTATCTGTTGTGGGAAAAATATAATTTAAGAATAATCTCTAAGCAACATCTGCATTGTACATACCTGTAAGTTACCTAAAAGGCTAAGAATCTAAAGGTTGACATGATTTACGCTAGTTACTGACAAGTCTTTAAAAATACTTCTTTCTCACTTAGAATGATTTATTCAGAGGTCTGAAGGTGCTACAAGGAGAAGGAAGGGCATAATTATTTCTATTTTGCAGCTGAGGAAGAAGAAGAAAACAGAAGCACTGTGACATATCCACCACCCTGGAAAGGTTTGGGGGAAGGCAGGGTGGAAAAAAGCCCTGCTCTTGCCTGTGCAGCTAAGTTCATCCCCAGAACAGTTGGATTTTACTGGAGCTGAATAACTGCTGAGTAGTGCAT
This sequence comes from Corvus cornix cornix, assembly GCF_000738735.6. Lineage (NCBI taxonomy): Eukaryota > Metazoa > Chordata > Aves > Passeriformes > Corvidae > Corvus > Corvus cornix. The sequence goes on along the minus strand of NC_046333.1, from coordinate 129,289,088 downwards.
TCAAACTATGCACACAAAAATGCTAGTTCCTGATTTGATTCAGCTGCATTCCTGCCCTTTTTTGTTAGTCTTGTTTCAATCTATTTTCTCTGCATATGAATGTTGGTGAAGGCAACTGATATAGAGGGGTACACATATTCATGGAGGAATAGGAGTTTGAAAAAGTCTACTCATCTTCTGTTTATTATTCATGATTCACTATTCATCATTCACTTTTTTCTCTATTCATAAAGTTTCAGGCATCCAATCAGGAGTGGAGACTGGGATGAATAATGGAAATACACAGTTCACAGATAATACTCAGGCTGTAATTTGTACAGGCAAATGATCTGAAGAACATTTATAAATAACTGAAACAGTACTTTGGTGGCACAAAAGAAAATCTGCCCTCAAGCAAGAGGCAGAGAAATGAATTTGATTATGTCTAGAAGCATTAAGCAAGTAACCAGAACAGACAGCAAATTCCTGTAATATAACCTGACTTTTCCCAGGAAGATAGAAGGTCATTAAGCTATGAAAACCACCTTGTCTTATGATGATGCAGGGCTATCATTTTAACAGTCATCACTGGGGAAAGATGGACCAGTATCTGCAATCGGATTGAGAGTAATCAGGTCCCAGATCTAACAAAACCAGTGAAAACTTCTGGTGTGCTAAGGGATTCCTGCCAGACTGCCATTCTAGGGACAGGAGCTTTATATCACACCCTGCTGTTCTGAAGAACAGAATTACTCTCTGTGGTGTGTACTCCACTCCCAGCTGCTCAAGGAAGGGCCACTCCTCAGCTTCGTTCTGAGTGTTCAATACTGCACCAGTTATTCAAGGGCTCGTAACTTTTGGAGAACAGTGGTTACATAAATCCTTTCCTCACATTCCAAGTCAAGGGGCATGGTAGAAACATTGAGGAATCCCTCCCCAAAAGACATAAATGCACAATGTCCTGAGCTGGTTAGGGCAGGATCCTGACTCCTTCAATCAAGAACAAATCTCAGTGAGGATGAGGAGTCACTGACAGACTCTGCCAGTGTCTGCCAGAAGTCTCTCCTGTAGTGCTGTGGACGTGGTCCAGCTCCCCATCCCAGACTGACAGCTTTCTTATCATATCCTATTATTACCATCCGTGCCTTTAACTGTTATACAGCCACTAGCTGTTTCTTACTCCTGCAGTAGAGTGTTCAGGTCAGATGCAAACACTTTAAGCAAACCTGCCAGCTTTTTGACCCACTTTAAGATGTAGGCATCCTGAGGAAGTACATAGGCATTGTGGGGCACTGCAATTTACAGTCCAAGATACTAGTTTCAACCATAGCTCATTTGATAGTAATTATTCCAGGCTATGTTAAACAACAAAAATCTACTTTCCTAAACCAACTTCTATACCTTTACCCTATCCTTTTCTACAAGAGAGCAAATTTCAGCAACAGAGAGATAAAAAGATACTGGTCAGTGAAAAAAACGTCTAATCATCACAAGCAAGCCATGCCATGTAATTGTCCTCATGAACTGATCAACTCACACTCAAAGCCAAATAGTGAGCAGCATTCAAGGTCATAAAGAAAAATCCCATGTGTCCCTCAATTTTTCAGCAGCTTTGCCCATCTTACATACCTGGTAGTCTCCCACTTCTATGCCTTGTTATATGGAGAACAAGCAGAAGAACAGCCAGTGTACTTATGGCTCTACTTATTTTTAGGTATTTTTCCCTCTTTCCTTTGCGTGAGAGAGAAATGATCCCAAAGTGGCAAGAAGGAAGAAGTGAGGAAGAGTGAAAAAACACAAGACAGGGAAAAAAGGGAATCAAACCTCAGCCTGAGGTCAGCAAGATGAGCTAGGGAGAAGGAGGCATCTTCCAAGTGTGTCCCACACAGCTGTGGCTGGGGCAGTGTGCAGGGAGCAATGGGGTGGCAGCAAGGCAAGAGCAGCAACAAATTTGATGTGTTTCAGCCCTTGACTAGGTGTTGCCCACAGGATCAGCAAGAAGGAAGAAAGGCAAGCAGAGGAAGGAAAGCAGGTGGAGATAAGGGTAGGAGACAGGAGGTTGAAGTTTGGTTTATGACTGGTGGGAATAAGAAAACATCAGGAGAAAACATCAGAAGAAAGAGAAGTAAACCCAAATCCAGTGAGAAAAAAGTGGGGGTATTTGGAAGTTTTTAGGACATGAGAGGAATCAGAGAGTAAAATTGTCAGATGGGACAGTGTATATTGGTTTACCACATTATGCAAGAAACCTGTGCAGTCTCAGGTGTTGGTTTCAGCAAATCTGTGGAAGGGTTTCAAGCCTGTCATGGTTTAATCCCAGCAGGCAGCTAAACACCATAAAGCCAGTGGTTCCCTCTCCCTCTGGAAAAGAGGATCAAAAGGGTAAAAGTCTAAAAACAGTGATGCAAAAGTGATGCAGAAGAAAACCAGTTGCTCACCACCAAACAACTGATGCCCAGTCAATCCCTGAGCAGTGGCAGCCCTGGCCAACCTTCCTTCCCCACCCCATTTTAACACTGAGCAAAATACCATATGGTGTGGAACGTGCCTTTGGTCACTTGGGGTCAGCTGTCCCAGCTGTGTCCCATCCCAACTCCTTGTGCACCCCCAGCCTCCTCACCAGTAGGGCAGCATGAGAAGCAGAAAGGTCCTTGACTATGCAAGCCTTGCTCAGCAATAGCCAGAACACCCCTATGTTATCCACAGTTTTCATCAGAAATTCGAAAGAGTAACTCATGTTGCTCCTTTGTCTATGTATTTTTTAGGAGCTTGGTGAGCTGAATTTTGGTCTATATTCCGCTCCTTATGCTTGGGAGGTCTCCATTATTTCTACCCAAGGAAACCAATAATGACTTAATCACATCAGGAAACTTTCCAGTGAGAAAGGTTGGGGGTGAGGAGGGAGCAGTGTTAGAAGCAGATGCAGGAATGAGGTTATTGCATAGCAGACAGGGCTATTTTTTTACTCTATCTGGTGAACTTAATTCAAGAATCACACTCAAAAGCACTTCCTGGAATTTTTTTTTTTTTTTTTTTTTTTTTTTTTTTGGTTGGTTGGTTGGGGTTGGTCAGCAAATTAGCTGATAGCCTTCTCTGGGAGGCTAATTAGAGAAGATGAGTCAGGAACACTACCCAGGCACATGCACACATTGCCTGGTGGGAAGCTAACAGATGTATAAGAAGCTCAGAAACCTCAATTTTTCTAACTGGGGAATCTTCTTCTCCACAGGATCCAAGTTCAGGCAGAGGTTGGATCCTTGTTTCCTCCCAGTAAGGATCAAAGTCTACTGAAACTGAGTAATGCTTACAGTGGGAATCAGAGCCTCAGATTATGGCAATAGAAACTGAAGAGGTTTTGCAGCTCTCCTCAGTGCAATGGTATTGATTTCCAGAGTAAGAAATTGCTGTTCCTATGGTTTAAACTTTAGTCTGTTCTCTGATGTTTGAAATTGGTTTGTCTTTTAAAAGCTATGCTAACACTTGATGTGTAATATAAGATGATTTTGTTGTCTTTTGCTGGGAATGGGAATTTGAAGCACAAAGCTATAGACTTGCTTCTCAGTTATTGCATTTATTTTTTACAGTGTCCAGTACTGAAATGGCCCCAAATCCAACTTAGTCATTTGCTGTAAAAGGACTGGAAAAGAGCTAGACTGTCTTCTGCCTGAAAATTTGTGTCGGCTTTGGAGAAGGCTCACTCAGGGAACTCCAAACAACAGTGAGAAGTATGATTTACCTGCTCAGTAACAAACTGATAACAGTGAGTAGAGGCCTAAATACACTCAGTTCTTGCCACTAGTTCCTTCTGCTCTCCTTTCCTCTCTCCTTCCCTAGTCACATAATGTCATTAGTATGACAGAAACCCTGTCTTGGGAATAGGAGCATTGTTCTGACGCTCATTTCTGACACATATTCATTTGCCTTAGCAGACTTTGCTGACTCCCTAAACAAAGTTCATGGAGGTCCTGGTACTAACTTGCCTTTGGTGTTTCTACCAAAACAGGAGAGAGGGGGAAAGGAGCAGGCTTCAAGGAACAGGAGGTGTAGTGAACTTGCAGTAACTGCAACATCAGGTAACCACTGAAACCCTGTGCTAGCTCCAGGGAAGTCTGTCTCCTGCTTTCTTCTGTCCACTGATAACACCTCAGGCATGAAGAGGGAAACTTGGACCTCCACACTGAACATACAAATCAATCTGAATAACTAAAAAACAAATCATGAGAGAAACTCCCAAGGTAATGAAGGAACCTTCTACACATTTAATTCTGAGAAGATCAAGATTGCATTGATTTATTTACTTACATTCACTAGTGACTCAAGTTAATTAAAGGAGATCTTCTGCAAATTCCCCATGAGATACATCAGGGGCTCGTGGTACTACATGCTATCTCTACAGGAAATAATAAATTGTAGATGCTGTATTTCCCCACAATATTCATCGTTACTGCAGTCTGTCATGTTAGCCCCTGGCATTCATGGCATTGAAGTCTATTATGATGCTTCTGATTTTTTTGTCTCTGTGTAACATTTTTAATATTTTTGAATCTTATTAAAAAGAGAATATAAGTGAAACTTTGACTATATTTAAGGAAGTGCCTTTGAAGTTACCCCATCACTTTTCCTTTCATCTCTTTACAGGACCAACTTGAGATAACACAAATCCATAGTCACACCTGTGCTCAGTTTTTCTTCCACAGCTCCATCAACTCCTGTTGGAGAAACTGGCTGCAGACCCCTCTAAGTAGCCCCACAAGTGGTTGCTAAGAAATTTTCCCTTTCCTGTCGAGTCACAAGGTGTCTGCTGAGTTTTCGTAGGAGGTGAGGTAACAGCCTCATCAAAGACTTTGGTTCAATGAAAGTCTTCATCAGAGCATCCAACTTTCATTCACTGAATTTAGTAAACAAAAGGTGCGTGGAGGAGTTACCATTTCTTTTAGGTACAGTTTCATGCATTTCTTACAGCAAGCAGAAGCCACCAACTGGAGTGATGTGGAATCACCACATAACTGAATGTTGAGCGGAAATCTATGATGCCAGCACTCACAAACTGATACTTTATTGTAAAATCCCTCCCCATGAAATCTCTCAGATGGGATGCACAAGTGGAATAAGAGATGATTAATTTATTTACCCAAGAGCATACTGGTTATAACACTCATCTGAGAGCAGACTTTGTGATCTCTGGAGTGGATCCAAACTGAGAGCAAGTAGAGAAGCATAAGGACAGATTGGGGAGGCAGATAATGATCTCTATGTTGGAGGGTTCAGGCTCCCTCCAACAAAGAGATCATTTAAAAATGGTTTTCCCTGGTGCTAGGTGAAAGCACAAACCCCAGGGTCTTGAGTAAAAGGTGTTAAGTGGGATGAGTCCTCTTACTGTCCTGTGTGCAGACATAGTGCTTACCCTGCTCGTGGGCTCTTCTTTCTCTCCTGCAGCTACTTATCTGGAAGAACTGTGCACTGTAATTTTATTCCAGCTCAGCCTCTGCTAGGCTCATCAGTCTGAGATTTTTAGTAAAAAAATCATCTTTTGAAGAATTCTATTTGTAAAATTGAAGTATCTTCTAAGGAAGATTCTAGAACTATGTTGTAATTTTTCTATCCTCCTTGATTCCCAATTAATGTTATCTTGCGATAGTTCCCTTTTTCACCTGGTGCATACCAGCAATGTATTTCATGATAGCCACACTGGGCTGGCTGGTGAATCACTAAAAAACATGAAGTCAGCATAAACATACTCCTCTCTTCTCCCCTTTCCTTCTGACTTCACCCTAACTTCCTAGATTCGTGTTTCTGGGTGCATGGTGTTGTCTCAGGCAACCAAAAAGAATCATAAATGGCAAATAAAAATCAGGAATACCTCTGTTTTCACTGTTGCTCACAAGACTTATTCAAAAAAAGTACTTTGCCTTTGGGCAGAAAGATCCTGCTAAATCTCACGTAATAACTGAATTTTGTAAAGAAACCTGAAACCAGGCAAATGTTACTAATCTCTGCCAATATTTTATCACAGTTTATGCCATAAAATTGCTGCCCACCAATTTTCCCCCTGCTATTCCCCCTTTATATAGCTCTATTCGTGCAAAGTACAAAATCTCTAGAGACAGCACCGTATCACAGCCGCCTTCACTTTGGGTGTGCTACTTTATAAAGGGAGTTTTGCTACTAGTGGGCAACAAGAGCCTGTACATTTAGAGTTGCTCTGAGACTGATGGGATTATTCTAGATTCATTCAGAAAACAGTCTTTTGTGTCATAATTGTAGTAGTCCCAAATGGTATTGCAAGTTAGAAAAATTTAGGTGCTGTCTAGTTTTTTGACCTGGGCTCTTATATCTTTTTCTTGCTGTGATAAGATATTCCACTAGTGAGAGTAAAGACTGATCCCTGCTGGGCTGCTGGATGAACATTAATACATAACCAATATTGAGGGAAAGGAAACCATGAAAAGTGTAAATAAAGGATGGTGGAAAAGCCCAGCTCACTCATTTTTTCTGCTCTATATCTGTGGCTACAGTTATTTCCCCAGGGACCGAGACATTGAAGGAATACAAGGTTCATCATTTCTCTGCTATCCAGGGAGACCACATGAGAATGAGAAGAGCAGATGACCATCCTTGTAAGTCAGAAATAAGAACTGTGGTATTCAAGGGGGAGTAGGAAAGAAAAGGAACAGGATGAAAAACAGGACAGATGGATTCCTTTAAAAGCTCTTTTAAACAAAGGAAACAAACTATTTCAAATGCTGAGTTTTACTTAAAAGTAGTTTACATGGTAACCAGTGAATGTACAGGAAAAGGAGATACATAAGCTCTCTGTTTTGTCTTACATTATTCCTCTGAGATCTGAAATGAGATTTATAAATTATTTTTACATTCTGGCTTCCTAAACTCAGTGGTTTGGCACATATAGATGAAGGAGTTCTGCACATTTGCACAAAATATGTTGAAAAATATGAGTCACCTGGACCTGTACAAGGACATTCAGAGCCATGCAGAGGACATGGGCATTGCAAGACTGAGACATAGACTTGAACTTCCTGAACAGGTCTTGGGAAATTGAGAGTCAACTCTCCTTCTTCTGGAGAAGTGAGGAAATTTAGTCTTTCCTGTCAAGCCCATAAGGTGTACCTCATCACATCCATTCTCCTCTAACCAATCTCTACCAGCTGCATATCAAAGAGTGAGATGGAACTTGGATTCTCTGAAGCAAAGAAAGAACTTGAACGTGAAGAATGAAAATTACGCTTCACCTTCTATACCCGCTGTGAAGGAACTACTTACTGGGCTCTGACATGAATACTGACCTGTCCTCATTCACCCACCTCCAAACAAAAGAGAAGCTATGACTTTGTTTTGTGAAGAATCCAATAAATCTTGTGCACACAGGTGCATTTGTGTGCATGCGTGTACACATATCTGACACTGAGAAATACTACTGGATCCAGTCCCTCAGAGAGATTTATCACAAGGAATTTGTTGCTACTAGATACTTTTAGCCTAAAGCAGAGTGTTGGTGGTATCAGCATATGGTAGAAACATGATTCACAGTACAGAACATTTCAAAATTATTAGATGCTGGTAATATCACAAAACTGTGATGCCAGTGCCCACTCTGCGCTGTGCTGTATGGGCTGCCTTAGCCCCAGCCTGCCCTTGTTGGCCACATCATGCACACTTGTCTCCATGACCCCCAAGGAGTGTCTTGTGCCCTTCACCAACCAGGATCAAACAATGTTTCAGCTGCTCCTGCACCCACTTTCTCCTCCATCATATGAGAAGCAGGGAGACTTTCTCTACAATGGGGTCTGTGAGGGTCGCCAAGGAAGAGTCTTATTTTGGGACTTATTTTGGGACCATTGTTCACATGCACTCCAGGAAATGGAATGTCTTGTGTCAGGTCAGATTGTCCATATAACAAGAAGTTAGTGAGGAGAGGTAGATCTTTCCTTCCGCCCAAAATGGATCCTGCTAAACCCTTTGGTGTAAAAACCAGATTCCTTGATATCTTTGGTATTAAAAAAGATTCAACTGTTTGTCTCTGCTTCTCTGCAGACAGGAGTCAAGTCCTGAGCTGTGCTGCTTCTTAAGCCACTCTGGTCAAGCACAGAGCAGATCTTCAGCTTTGCTGGGGTTTATACAGCCCCAATGTCATGTGTAATGAGTTCTCAGGATCTCAGCACCAGTTTGCTGCCTGAATTGCACCAGTGTCCTAATCTAGATCATAAATCTCTTTTGATTTTGGTCTGAAGAGAAGTCATATGTTGTAGTCCCTAACTTGACTTTTCATTTCTAGTAACTCTCATTTGGTGTACATTTTTACACTTTCTATATGGGAACCAAATGTTTTGAATAGAACAATCAAATCATTTTTCTCCTCATCTGACTATATTAAAGCCAGGTAAGGAGTCTATTTTTATCACAGCTCTTGTCTTCCCTCACTTTTCTATCTAAGTTATGCAACATATATTTTTACTCTGTATGTGTGTCTCACCAGACACAAGCTAAATCCTGGTCAAATCTGGAAATCTTTGATTTCTTCTGGCTTCACCCTTTCTTTTTTTTTTTTTTTTTGGTACAACTCAGCCTGTATCCCTCAGAATCAGGAAGAGATTTGATGCTCAAAGAGATTAACTCATGTGCTCAGGGCCCATAAGAAAAGTCTGTGGTAGAAACAGTTGTCAGATCCCCTGTAAAGCTGAGAAAGCAGGGGCTTAAAAACAAAACCATCCTCTCTCACGGGTATGAGATTTATCTTCCCTAAGAGCTCTTTATTCATTCACTCTCCCTTGTTCAGAATCCCAGATAATATTGTCTGGCAGAAGTTCAGTATGTGCTATCCTACTGTCACTTGTAATTTTCTGGTTATGGCATAATCTTCCCTAGTTCCACAGCTGCCCATTCTGCAGTTTCTTAAATCTTCCCTTGAAACCAGCTGATGTTAGGAACAGACTCTTGGACTATCTTTTCTGGTAGAGTATGAAAATTCTGCCCCTGCTTTTAACAGCATAGCCACTTCCTGGTTCTCTCTCCAAAGAGATTTGGATTCATGTTAATTCCAAAATTCCTAACATTTGGAAACTGGACTGATCTAGTAAGCTGGATTTTGCAAGAGTAGTCTGGGTCTGACATTAGTTAGCCAGTATTTTTGATAAAGAATTAAATGGTGACATGAGGAGTTCATATAGCAAAGTCCCTGAACTGAAAATGGCTTTGATAAATGAAAAAAAATTGCCCTAGAATAAACAGGATGCCGTTTAATAGGGTGAGTGAAGCACATGTAGGCATAATGGGATAAGTGCTTAAATGACAAAAAATGTGAACTGGACTGCAGGTCTACAGAAAAAGACAATAAATCCCAACCAGAGTAAATGCAAACACACAACAAAGTATTTTAGGCATGTAAAGTAAATTATCCTCATTCTTCTTACTTTTGATCACACATCTTAAGTATTGTGGCGTGTTTTGCATGCTGCATCTTAGGAAAGGAATGGACCACCTGAAGAGAGCATTCAGGAAACCAACCTGAAAGCTCAGAAATTGGGGTAACACAACCTATGTGAGAAAAATGAGTACACCTAGGATGTGTTTAAGAGGAGTCAACATTCTCAAGGTCCACCAAGCCAGTCCTTCCTCTAACTCATACTATTTTAATCCCTGTAATTAACAGCTGAGGTTGCTCTCTGCAGGCTTAAACATTGACTCCAAAACATTCCTCCCTGAATTCAATGCCTTTATCCAGGCTAAGGGGAAATCTTGTGTATCTTCTCTGGAAAGCATTTCAGAATGCTCAGAACATTAAATTAACAGGAGGAAAGACTTTCACTTTACAGAATTATGTCCACCACCATTCCCTCTCCCAGCGAATTTCAAGCTCCTTGCAGGAGCAAAACTTCTTTTCTGGCATTTATCCATCTCCAATCATCCAAATGGCCTTCAAATAGTTTAATTAACAAATAATGACACAGGATAGCTTTCACTTATTTGCCCTCAGTACATTTTCTTTTTATTTTTGGAAATTTTATGGTATTAATTTTTGATTTCCAAATGTAATAAATCCAGGGATATGAGTATTAGCATAAGCTTATGAGGCCTACCATTTTATTACTCACACAAAGCTTTTCTGGATGAGACTTGTAAAACAAATCCTGTTTTCTCCTAAGTTAAAGGGCTGGTAGCACACTGAGTGAGGCTGGAGATACCTGAGATATTGCTTCAAATTTTACAGCCTTGGAAACACTTCCTCCCCTGCCCCCTATGGAAAAGTGTGATTAAAAAAGGAGACCTTGGCTGAGCTCGAAACAATCTCTGAAAACCTATAAATCTTTATTAAATTCTGTGTTAAAACTCAGCTGAGGAGGAGTGGAGACACACTTTGTTCCGGGGATGCTTTTGCTAGAAAGTACTCAGGGGCCTATAATAAGCACAGAGCTCATCTGTAGCTAATGATTCGGAGGAAGGACTCTCCCACATCGTGGGGTGGTTTTAAGGGCACTGTGCTACAGCAGTAGCATTATACTTCATCTGCGACTTAGCCAAGGCTTGACATTTGATATGTGTGTAAAACACCACTTGCATATGGTGCTGTAGCTGAGGGCTCCCGGGCTGCATCGAGCTCACAGGATGCATCCATCTGGCCTGCAGCCTCGGCACTGAGGAATCACAGCCATGTGGCAGCAGCAGCCAGGGCTAAAGAAAAGCTACAAGGCCCGTTTGGAGGGTCAGACACTGAAGAGCTTGGGAAACTGCTGCCACCTTCATTTGTCCTATGACTAGGGTCAAACCCGAAGTCCCCATCGGCTGTTAGAAGGCAGGGTCTAGCCTGTGTTTGGTGTTGGAGGAGAAGGAGAAGCTGGCTGGGGAAGGGCACTGTGGACCTCTCCCTCCCTCTAGTGGCTTCCTTACAGATAGGAGCTGCTACCTCTGTGCTAAGGCATTTGACCAGCAGGTTCAAGTATTTCCAGGTTCAATTTTGCATTTTTGAAATATAGGTCTAGGCTTAAATACTCTCTGAGAAGTCCTCACAGTGTGAAGCTGTACAACTGTGGCCCCTGAGGGACATGGGATCCTGGGCAGCCTTAGTGTGAATCCCATACTAATACAGTGTGTCCTCTTAATCATCCCTATTGACAAAAGAGCCCTAGAGATTGGTAGTGGTTAGAGGTTCTTGGGCTTTTGGTTGTTGCGCGTGGTTTTATAAGATCAAGGGATCTGTGCCATAAATTCTTGCTGACATATAATAGGGTTGTTAAAAATACTACCAAAATCCATAAATCACACCATTCCTATGATATATTTATTATAGAGACTAGGGTAGTTATGTTCTCAAGACTTTTAGTCTTCACAAAAGAATGATGCAATCAAGGAAAAATAATACAGTGTAGAAACCCAGAGGGAGTGAGAGCTTCTAATGTGAGATGTTACAGGTTTGATTGACTTCACAGCTTGGTTTGTACTCTGCATCTGTCAAAGTATTCGCACTTGGCAAGTGAATTGTTCTTTCCTAGGGTTTTTTGTTTGTTTGTTTTTGTTTGCAAGGTCAATGAATTCAATGAATTCTGGGACTGGAAATATTAGAGAGAGAAGAAAAAATGTGAAGAGTTAAAAAAAAGGAGATGGAAAAGATGGGGAAGGATGGAAACGAGCTGAAATACCAGTTTCAAGAATTTTCAAACACTGTGCATCTCCATTCCTTTTCATATGAGCGAGCCTGGTGAATGTGGGCACGTACAGGAGACAGCCAGAGCCAGCACTCAGGGTCTCCGTGTGAACAGTGGGGTGGTATCTGCAGGAGCTGCTCTTCCTGCTAACAGGTGAATGTTGTATTCTTGAGGATGAAATTCTCCTGCAGCGGAAGTCAACCTTGCTAAGTGATTTTAGTGTACCATATTTTCATCCTGCTGTTTAACCTCATGTTGTGCTGCACTGATAAATAAGTGTTCCCTCACCCAAATCACGTGGCTGTGGGAAAATAGGCCTGCCCAAGGAGGCTTTGGCTGGTCTCATGCCCCCAGCCAGCTGCACCTGTGATGCTTTCTGAAAGCAAAACTGGAACCTACCACCTCCTGCTCTACCAGCTTCTTTTCAACAGGAACCATTTATTCATTACAAAGCAACATATATAAAAATATGGCCACTGCTTTACAATGGTGACTGCAGTGCTTCACCTGAATTGTTAGCACGCTGTGGGGAAAATGTGACAGATTCTGTGAGTCAGGTCCTCTAGACAAATGCTAAAAGTACCACTTTAAAAGTTATGTTTGATTCTAAATCTCTTTGAACATAAACTGAACCAATGAAGAAATGTAGCACTACAAAGAAAACAAAGTGCTGCAATGTTTCAAGTACAGGAAAGTAAAAGCAGACAAACAGCTTGATTAAATCTGATAGACACCATTACTTTTGTTCCAGCAGCAAAAAGTACATTTCAGATGGTACTTTCATCTCTCTTTTACCTCCTAGTAAAGGTCCAAAAATAACCCCAAAGAGTGAGAAGCACAATGTGTTTTTTCTTCCTGCTTGGCTGGCTAGGCTGAATCACAGACCTACAGGACTGTCTTCCTTTGAGATGGAGAGTGATACTATTAGCCCTGCAGTACAGAAGGGAAATTGAGGCACACAGGAGGCCACATGACTGCTCCAACACTGCCACAAAAGCCTGGCGTGCAGCTCAAAAGCTGATTCTTTGGTGTTCTGGGCTCATACCTCAGCCACTTTGCTCTCCTTCCAGCTTGACTGAATTACATGTGCTACTGCCCATGCATCGCAGGCACGTTTTCAGGAAGCAAATATTTGTTTGCTCTACCCAAAGTATGAAATGTGCTCATTGTTACCATATATTAACTGATAGTAAAATGTGAATAGAAACTCAAGTTCCAACCTGGATAACTTCTTTGCTAAATTTTAGGAACACATTTTCCACTTCAAGTTAGATGAAAGGATCTTAACCCTGATTTTTCACTGTATGTGGCAGCTGCTATCAGATAGTTGGAGAATATAAGGAAAAAATATAGACTGATCTTTTCTTGATTTATTCTCCCATTATTCAGCATAAATGCTTAGTCATTTAAAAAATTCCTTGGTAAAATAAAGACATACCAATTTCATTATATCAAAATGGATATCAGGTCAGTAGTTTTGCATTTGCATTTATTTTAATGTACTAATTGGCTGACAATAGACATCTGATTGTTTTTTCCATCTGTAAAATGTCATATAACATTAAAAAACAACATTTGATAGTTATTGGAAATATTTCACAGTTAGTATTTGCATGCTACTTTTATGTTGCTCTTCATTTCCCTTTATAATGTAGAATTTAAAGTCGTTTTGTACTTCAATATAAATTCAAGAATTCAGAGTTCATCTTATAGCCAAAATTCTCACAGAAATGCCCTGCATCAAAAAAACTGACGTTTACTGTCATATTCAGACACCCAAATTGTTCACTGTTCTGTTTCTGGAAGCATTAAAGCCTTGTTTATCCATAGGTAAGGCAGCTGCAAATCTGAACTGTGCCCATACTTAAAGGTCTCTTTTTAAAGTAGAAGATGATTCAGACTTATTTGTTCTTGGTCTCTTATGAGCTCAGAGTACCACTTGAGTACAATTATATGCTATGTCTTTGTGCTACTGACCTGCAATCTACAGGGAGCTGAACTGCGGGCATCTTGTCTGCCTCCCAAAAGGATTTTGGGATAATGACTTTGAATAGTTAGTGTGACATGAAGCCAATGATTTAATCTTTGGTATATTTGATTTAAGAGCAATATTAGGCAGGAGTGGAGAGAGAACCCTGCTGTGAAGGTATTTTTAAGTACGAGGGTTTTAAGCCATTAGCAGTGATCAGGATGTGTGTCACAAAGCAGGTAGTGTGTGCATCTAACATTTCCCATGCAGTTCCACATCTCCTTTGGCTGGGAGGTTAATTATTCAACTTACTTATATAGGATTTATTAACAGATATTATGATGCTTCAATAATCAAAGATTCAGTATAAACATTACTATTAGTTTAGAAGTTGTCAAAACAGGGTGCCTTTTAACACAGAAACTTTGGCAACAGACATGTAGCTGAGCAAAAGAAAGAGAATACATGGGTGAAGCAGAAAAGATGTGCTCTGCTCAATGAATCAGGCTTTGTATGGAGTCTTCTCTGCAGATAGCCATGAACTCCTTGGCTACATGCAGGAGAATAAACTTCCATAGGTGGCATGATCAGAGCCTTTTCTTTGACTTCTTTCTGTAGGGCTATTGCAATTTATGTAGTCTTTGCCAGTGTAGGGAGATGAGAACAGCAAGCGGGAACAGTCCAGGTTACACAGTTTTTTGCCAGTTCCAGCAGACAGCATAGCCTGAGGGCAAGCAGGGAATGCACCTTGGCCTGTTACAGCCTTTCTTCAGCAGACTTGATTGTAATCAATCTTCTTGCTGTTAAGTCTCCCTCCTGGTAGCTAGTCCCACCAGCTTCCTAAAATCTGTTTTGGCAATTTTACAAATCCTGGAGGCATGCAAAGTCACACTGTTACCAATGTCAACCTGAAGTGACTCAACATTTTGACTGTTTTTAAAAATGAAATAAAGTATTTCCTCTTTGTGTCACTCAGCTTTCATATGTGGATGTCTGGAAAGGGAATGAAACATAAATGGTGCAAATACAGATTTCATTAATAAATTCATGAAAATGTTGAGCATCTGTTAGTTCAATAACTTAAATTTATTTGAAACAGTTCATCTTAGAATACTCTCTGAGTGGAAAAAAAAATGGGGAAAATTGCTCCTCTTTACTCTTCTTCAAGGTTGGTTAGTAAGGTGAAATGCACACGATATGAAACAATCAATGCCGCAGCACCATCACAGTTATTAATGGGAAATAAATATGGATTACAGATGTGCTGTCTCGTTGCAAAAGAAAGTGGGTGATTTATAAATTGCCAGTTATCACTTTGAAATACCAGTCCTCACAGAGCATCTGAACTGGATTTATTTTGAAGGAATGATCTGGAGCAGAAGGTTTTACAGCTTGCTGTTGTTCTCCTTGAAAGCACTGAGACAAAACAGTGTATGCAATAAATCACATGCTGTATACCAAACATTATTTACATGTTTTCAAGTGAGTTGCTAAACTAGTACAAAAGAGAGTAAATTCCCATTGGTGCTTGATAGATATCCTTTAGGAATTATATTCTAGTTTCTCTTAGGGGAGTATATTCATAAATCAATTTGTGGTTTAATCCCTACAGAGAATGTATTTCTTCTAAAAACCTTGCCTATGTCTTTGTGTTTGAAGACAACTGTAATTGATTTTATGAGACTGATCTTTTGATCAGATTAGTTTATTGGATTAGGCTTTTATCATCACCAGGATTTATTTGTTTTCCATGCTGTATTTATTCAGAAATTTTATCAAAGGTTTTTGCACACTGTGTGATTGTCTCTTAAAAGACTAAAACTTCCAACCAGTTTTTTGGAATGAAAATTTGCATACATCACATGAAAAGTTGGTTAAGGTTCACCAAGAGTCAAATTCCATTATGCCTCTCATGGGAGGGCTGAAAGAGAGCAGTCTGTTTGAACTTCCAAGGAAGAACCTGCGTGGGAAGGCTGTCATCTATGGCAATACCAAGGACCCCTGGAAAGGTGATTTAGAGCTGATGGCCTCACCCAGGGTGCTCCTCTCCAATAGCTACATTGTAGGCACAATGACATTGTAGGCACAATGGAGGCCAAAATCAATGATGAGGTGTGCACTGAGGCACCTTTAGCACCTTAGCTGGCTGTAGTAAGAAATAACTTTAATTTCAACTTCACCTATACAGATTGTGTGCTTTTTTCTTTTCTTCTGCCCATAACTTGCATAAACCTTTGTATTCACAGTCAGCTTTGGATGTTGTGAATTTATACTTTTTGTTTGGCTTTTACAATAACCTGACTTGTAGTAAGGGTGGTTGGAAGGTAACTGGCTTACATGAAAGCATTTTTCTTTGGCAACTCAGAAGACTAGGGAACTAACATGAGCTGTATCCCCATTCAGTTCTGCTGTGCCTTAGCAGACATGTACAGACTGTTTAAGAGCTGGTGTTTTAGGGGTTGTAAAGGGAGGCACCTTTTGGTGACCAGCAACAACCAGGAGGACTCATCAGCATGCAGCAAGTAAGTGGGAAGCTCCCAGAGGCCCTCTCCAGGCTCTGTAGCAATGCTGTAAGTAATTCCCACTGCTGCTCATGTGGCTATCTGTGTGAAGAGAGCTGGCACCGGGAGCAATTAGCAGCACTACAGATCAGGGTACCTAGCAAGGTGCTTAGCACAGCAGACACCCGCTGGCACATGCTCTGGAAAAATCTAGTACGACATTCTGGCAGACTTTCTAGATTTATGTTGGCTTGCTGTAAAGAGCTTTTAACTATTGCTCAAGGAATTGGATGTTACGACAGTCTGACCCAGTGCACATGGCAACAAGGCAGCATCCATTTCAGAGGTTTTCAACATACTGTCTACTTGCACATCCATGGGTTATGCTAGCCACTACTCCTTGAGTTATATTATTAATCAAATAGTTGGCAGTGAAACTCAATATCCTGCCAGCTTGTGAAATTCTCATTTAGAAATTACAGTGGCTAACCCCATAGTAATGCAAAGAATATGACATTTATCTTTGTTTTCTGTTTAAATGCAGACAAATCAGTAGTGATGAGCTAGAAAACACCATTACCTCGACCCCCACCACCTCTTAGGCGAGTGAAAAGCTCACTAAGTACTTAGTTTTTGTGAAACAGAATGTGGGCAATATTTCCATTTTGGAAACAAAAATACTTTTATTGGTATCATTTAATTTATCCCCAATCATTTACAACAAACACCATGAGATACAGACCACATCCTCTGCTCATAACTTCACTTCTTGGTTTGACATGCCATTTGGGCAACTTCAGGGAGTCTAAACAAAAATATACCCTTTGGTTTACAAAGAAATACTGGGTGCTGACCCTTGTATTGAAATAACAAGGCTCTCTTGTTATTTCCAACAACTGTGTTATAGGAAACTTCAGAAATTAAAGGAGTTCCAGAAATGGAATTTTCCCGATGTTTAACCTAAACCTCCCAAGTCAGCTTCATGCTGTTACTTCGAGTCCTGTCACTGGTCACGAGAGTGAAGAGATCAGTACCTATCGCTACATTTCATCTTGTGAGGATGTTGAGGACTTCAATGAAGTCTCCCCTCAGTCTCCTCCAGACTGAAAAAACCAAGTCACCTCAGCTGCTCCTTACTAAGCCTTCCTCTCAAGGCCCTTCACCATCCTCATGGCCCTTCCTTGGGACACTCTCTAATATCTTAATGTCTTTTTTATATTGTTGTGCCCAAAACTTCACACAAGACTCAAGGTGAGGCCAGCCCAGTGCAGAGCAGAGCGGGACAATCCCCTCCCTTGCCCAGCTGCTGATGCTGTGCCTGATGCACCCCAGGACACGGATGGCCCTCCTGGCTGTCAGGGCACTGCTGACTCACATTCAACCTTCCACTGACCAGGGACCCCCAGGTCCCTTTCTGTGGTGCTGCTGTCCAGCCTCTCGTCCCCCAGTCTGTCTGTACATCCAGGATTGCCCCATCCCAGGTGCAGAACCTGGCACTTGCCCTTCTTAAATTTCATACAGTTGATGATTGCCCATCTCTCTAATTTGTTTAGGTCTCTCTGCAGAGCCTCTGCCCTCAAGGGAATAGACAGAATTTAATAGATTTTGACACCAGAAAAGACCCTTTTGATCAAGAATTCTGATTGTGTACACAGGAATTATATGATATTACCTTGTGGCTCCTGCATTAGGACTCTGCTTCTTGGCTGGTCCAGAGCATGCCTTCTAAAATTGTAATTTTAAGACCTGAAATGATGGAAAATTAGGATGCTGCAGTTATATTAGCATCTATACAGGATTAAATATGCAGCTGAAGTGAAGATCTTACACTGAAAAAGTCCATAAAACCAGAACATGTTACCTATGGGTATAACAAACTAAGTTCTTCGTCCAGGTCATCCCACTGAAATTGCTGTGATCTCAAAGGGCAAAAAAGCATGGTTCAGAAGGAAGAACACCAGTGTCTAGCCCAGTGTGAATCATGAACCTGCTTGTGTTCATACCTAACTATAGTCTCATAGACTATATAGAGTCTGAATATGTGGTCTGTAGTCTATAGTCTAACATAAAGTCTCTGTATATTGAGTACTTACATAGACTATACATATAGATTATACAGATAAACTATAGTAAAAATATATACAGTCTTATATAGTCTCTGAATAGTCTCAGACAAAATAAAACACCAGCAGCTAAGAAAGCAGAAAACTCTTCAGGCAGACTCCAAACACCAACATGTTTATACTGTTACTTGTATCAGGAGAAACCACCTTGTGCTCAGAAATGTTTCAGGAAAACATTTTTTGAGTAAAAGGGAAAAAAAACCCCAAAACCTCAAATGTTACACTCCTTTTGTACTTTTCAAAGAAAAACATGCATTTTTTTTCTATGTTTAAGTGTAAATTTATTGTGCTAAACATGATAAATTAAATTATTTGAAGCTAATCTAACAACTCATTTTGTTTTTCCTCACTGTTGTTGTTAAACAAATATGTTCATTTATACCATAGAGTTGCTATGCTCACCTTTGAATTAGAGAATTTAAAATATCTTAGGATACAAGAGGCTGATCGGGTGGGATCAGGTGGGATTTAGTCATATAAAACTTCATCTTTCAACAGTAAAATTGTTTCTTCTGTTATCAGCGCCCATTAGAGAATGTATAACCATTTTTTCTCCAATCTAATTGCTGCTTTGCTAGGAGAGTTTTTCCTAACAGTCACTAGGTAGATTTTTCTCTCAGTAAGCTGGGAAATATAAAGAGGAACTCAAACAAACAATTGAAAGTTCAAAGAATTTTTACAAATAGGAAAAAGAGATGCATTGATTAATTCTTTCTTTAACAGTCCGATTATTTAACTTCCTGTCATGGTTTAGCATAGTTTGGGTTTTTAGTCTCATTAGTAAATAATGGATTTTGAACCAAAACCACTACATTTCCATTTGACACTAAAAAGGGAGAAAAATATAAATGAAAGAAAAAGAATCTATAAACTCTTTGTTTCGCCTGAAAGATATGTCTCTTTCAAATCTTTCACATGCCATGTTTGAAGCAGGTTGCAAGCATCAAATCATGTTAAGCTTGACTTACTGTAATGCAACATGAAAGATACAGCCTGAAGTAATGCATAACAATGTGACTTGTCACATGTGGGAGTTTTAAAAAGAAAGCAATTTGCTGATAAAAACAACACAATTAAACAATGGCTGGTTTGAATAAAAATGCAATATTTTCATGATGTGTCTCAGTTTGGGATTATAAGAGACATTTTGGTCTGAGAAAAGGATTAGTTCCCTGTCTGCTGGGAAATGACTAAGGTAAGAAAAGAAGCGTTTGGCAGAGCAGCTGTCCTTGGCAAAGGCAGTGGTTTGAGGCAGGCATTATACATGAAGAAATACTTCCACCACTGCAGTGGTCAACATTAGAAGAGCAATGTTTGGGAAGTGTGCATGTAAGTACATCATATACCTCTGCCACTTGTGGTCATTAGATACCTTGAGGCTCTTTATTCAAGACTCTCAGTGCTGTGCTGTAAGGCGTGTCAGGCAGGAGTTGTTCTTGCAATGATTTTGATTATCTGTAGTTATTTTCCTTGCTTGCCATTCTTGCCTTGCCTGTTGCAGGCACTTCTCTCTGACCACAGCAGTGTACAGGACTTGGGAATCCTCTCAAATACACATGCATGGTCAGCTGCACATAGGGTGTGCTCCTTTTAACATGGTTTTTGTCCCTCACTCATTCTGGTACTTTTCAAAAATACCTTTCTTTGAAGGAAGATGCTCCTTGTTTCCCAGTTGCATACAGCAGTAGGTCTCACCAAGCTAAGGCTGCTCACACAAACAAGGTGTTGTTGACCACGGGATTTTAGGCCTGTTGAAGTAAAACTTTATTGCTCTTCCTGACAGCGCCAGCTGGTGACTCCAGCCTGTGCTGCTGTCACCTGCACATAGAATAAATAAAGAAGGCATGGAGTAAAGCTGAGTAGGGTGTGCAGCTGCACAAATGCCACGCCATTTAATACAGGAGTTTAATGCAAACTGTTGAGATAACCTGGTACAAGGGAAACACAAGCTGTACGAGACGAGAAGAAAGGGCAAAGGCAAAGCAGACTGCATGGGAATGGGAGAGGAGCAGAAGCAGTGTTTATGGTAGGAAAAGGGATAGGGAGGGCAAGAGTTCAAGCAACAAGTACAAACACCATTAAAATAAAGGGTAAAATCCTGTCTGCTTCCCCAGATGACAACAGCAATGATAAAATGGTTCACAGCATGGTATTGCAGGGAGCCCCAGAAAGGCTCTCTTCATTCAAGGAGCAAGGGTCTCACATCACCTCTCTAAGGCAGCAGGGCCCCATGTCCAGACACTGTGAGGTTATGTTCCCAGAACACCACTGCAAAATACTAGGAAGCTGTTTAAACTGGAAGGATTCCTCTTCTGCATTCTGAATTTAAGAAATCACAATGGAAAATTAAAGCATATGTTTTTAGCAAAGCAAACCAATGGTTTTTTGTATAAAACCCACTAAACCATCACACATCTAGAAAGCCCTAACATGATTGACAGTGTACTTAAGAGAAGACACGCTGGGAATAGAAAAGGTTAGACTTCAGGGACAATTTAACAAGCAGCAGAAAGACATTTGCATATGTAGTGTCTGAAACAGGACCGAGGAAGTGGAAGGCAAGGATCAGCAAGTACAGCCGTGGTCACTGGCAAGCATGTCACAACATTTGGTCTCTTCTCTTTACAGCCCACAAAACACTTGTGTGTGCCCTATTACCAGCTAATGGGCTGCAATGAGAGAGAGAAAGTCACAAGCGTATCAGAGGATGAGAGCAGAAGATGGATAAAAATCATGACTAGTCTTGCAACTTGCCATAACGGTTCAATCCTGCTGTTCTTAAGGCACAAGCTTCACTTGCAGTGGACATTGAGATATTTGTCTCTGAGCCTCTTTGTGCCTGTTTAAGAGGAGAGGGAATCAGCTGTCATTTCAATGCTAAAGTCCTTGGGATGGCAATGAGATGGAAAGAGTCACGTGTATATTTTTCTCAAAGGTTATGTCCTTGATTCTCCATTTCATGGTGATGGCCAGGGGCTGGAGAGAGTGTGCATGTGCTTGTGTTCCAGTAACGGATTTTTTATATTTAAAAACATATGACATGTGGATAAAATTCATCTCTTATGTAAAACTGCGTCACTTTAATGATGTATTTTCAGAGATGAATTTGCATCTACTCATTTAAATCAGACCCAAGTGATTAGAAATCCCTACAAGCAATTTTAAATAAAAAATAAGAACTGGTAAATAAAAACATCTGGTAGATGATTAAATTCCACATGTTGAGCTTTTATTAGGAATAGCTGATATAACTCTAAGAGAGATCTTGCATGTAAGCATTATTCATTTATATGGTTCCTGATCAAGAATGGTAAAGAAACATGGAGGGACAGCAAAGCCACTGTGAGACATCTTTAACTGTGGGCTTGGAATGTGCTGCTTCTTCATTTATTCTTCTTCTTTTGACTGTGATGTGACTGCAATTTTCAGGAAAAAAATTACAGTCAATTCTGTCCATGGTTTTATACTTGGTGCATTTAAATTAGACATCTATATTGTCTTTGTGTAAATGGGCTGGTAGGGAGAGGGGAGGAAAGATTTCAGACCATCCGGTTTTCATCAGAAGATCCCTGGGAAGATTTGGGCACTTCTGACCTGCCGCATGCTGAAGGCACTTCATCTGTGGTATGTGTCAACTTGAGAAATAAAGTTGTTCCCAATTAGAAGTGACTGTAAGTATGACAGCTTGCACATAAGAGGTACTCTCCCAACAAAAACACTACCATGAACTGTTTGGTTCCATCAAAAGCACAAAAAAAGGAGATTTCCAGCTAACCAGCAAACTCAGCAAGAGACCCGAGAGAACTTTGTTATTCCTTTAATGTGAAGAAAGGCCCTGGACTGCACCCAAAGGTGTGTTAAACTGCCAACACACTCAGTATGTCTGTGTTAATTTATACAACCTTACCTTAAAATACACTCTTGACATTCCTAATTATGGATATCATGTATTTGTACAAACATGACTTACGTTATTAACGTTCTGCACACCATCAGAAAATGGGAGGCATTAACCCTGGTGAAATGCGAGAGACCTGATGATCAGGTCTCTGCTGGTGGAGCTGGTTGTGTACCACTTCTGTCAGTGAGAGCCAGTGAAGGGCTTTGTGTGCCTGTGCTGTGGGTGCATGAGGTTGAGAGAAGTTCAAGGAAACAACATCACAAGGATTTTTACAGTCCCAGGCCTCCAGAAATGCCTGTCAGCAAGGATTGATGTCCTATGGGCCCTTTTCTTCTCCTGCCCCACACAAGGGAATGAGGGATAAGAACATGCTGTTGTTGCTTCTCCTGAGTTGCAGTCACACTACAGCACTGGTGATACCGCTGCTGAAGCCATGAAGATGCAGATGTCCACATGGACTATACAAAAGCTGAAGCAAGTATCATCCTGCTGCACTAGGAACCTTCACTGGAAACACTTCTGGGAGTGACATCTTATTTTTATCAAAAGTGGATACAGCTTCATTTCAGTAGGGCAGTCTAAGCCAGGGCAAAATAAATGTTTTATGCAATTTTTCTCCATTGTCTTTGTCTGGCAATGCTATCCCAAACCAACAGCTTCACTTGCATTGCACTTTCTCAGATGGGAGCCTGAAAGGCTTTTAGCTGTGCATGTTCTCAATTATTTTTATTTTTAGGCTTCTGTCCTCCAAAGCCTTATTTAAGACAATAGTGACATTAATTATAACAGGACTGCCTTACTTGCATGAGTGAGAACTACTCAAAGCTTTATCAGATTGTGTCCAATATCCAAAGTAGAGAAGAGTGTGTAAGCCAAGAGTTTGTGGACTTTAACACTTTCCTCACTTTTAAGCAACTACATCACACCATAAATAATATAGACTAACAGGATAATTAAACAGCCTAAGTGTAGCAAGGGGGAATATTTCAATAACAAATATTGCTACCCATATACCTCAACAGAATGTGCTAAAGTAAACAAAATGATAGCATAATTATAGTCATTCCAGTTATGTTAATTAGGCTATATACACACTTCATTGATAAGCAACTGTGGTGCAAAGAAGTGCTGTAAGCCTGATATTTCCTTGGTTAGCAGCTTTGTTGTGCATATGCTGCTGTTATGATCTTAGTTGCATTAATGCAGAGCAAAAAACCCCACAACCCAGACCTAAAAATAATAGTAATAATAATGCTATGTGTCAGGGCAGGCTTAGTGCAAGGTTCAAGCTGAACAGCCCAGTGTGATGTTTCTCCCACTCTGAATTCAAGTTCCCAGGGAAGATTGCCAGCAAGACTTCCCAAGACAACATCCCAATAAATGCAAATACACAGCAAACATTGAGGCTAGTTTTGCTCCACAGAGGGAGCCCTTTACACCTGTGTTTTGCTGACTCTGTAGCTATAATTTCTCAACACTCTGCAAGGTGGTGTTTTGGATTGCAGCTGCTCAGAATTTAACATCACATCTTTTTTTTTACAGAAGTATTTTTGTGTGTATTGTTTTTCTTTTCCCCGTGAAGTGTAACTATTTCACAAAAACTGTTGTCGATTTCTTAAAATACTAACTTCTGTGTTTAAAAAAAATTAATGGGAAGAAATATGGCTTTGCTCATTTTTGATGATTTTTTATGGCGCGCCTAAAATAAAAAAAAAAATTGAAAATTTTCAGAAACTTAACAGAGAATAAAAACAACTGCATTAAACAAAATTTAAAAGTAGGATCAACAGTTTGGACAAAATGCTTTATAGCAGATAAAGGGTTCATTTCTTTAAAACAAAGAAATATTTAAGAATTTTCCACTTGAAATAGCCTAGGTTCTCTCTTTCAATCTTAAACATGACCTGTGACGCTTAAAGTCATTCTTTCTTTCTTTTCTATTTATTCAGTATTTCTAATTTTGAACACTTCTGATTGTTGAAAAACTTTCCCACCAACTTTGGTATTTTTACTGGTTTTCCTGTGTCATGAAACTTTTGCTACTGTTTTTTTGGCTGCTGCTGCCGTAGTTTAGGTACATCTCTGCTACTCGGTGAAAAGATCCCTGAACTAGCCCCATCCACAGTGTGCCTGTATTATGGCATCCCCAATGTTGTCAACCACTTTGGCAACACAGTGCAGTGCTGGGCAATGGAGACACTCCTGGCTTGCTCGGAACTGGTCTCAGTCTTTCTCCTGCAGTGCCACTTTGCACTGTCCAGGCATAAATTTAGTGGAGAATTAGGCCCAAAATTAGAAATATCAGCGAAATAGATAAGATCAGTGCAGGATCGCATTAAAATACAAGCACTTCAATGAGGCTGGAGAAGTCAAAAGACTCATTTTGAGCTGCAGTTTGAGCAAACCAGGTTATATTTTTACCTACATCAGGCAGTTACTCTCCTGTCTCTATTCTGTTGGTAGGAGTCATGACCTCTGGTCTTGGCCTCTCAACTGCTTTAGAGAGGATACTGCTTCTTGCCTCATTTCTAGTCTCACCACCAACATTCAGAAATACATCTCAAACTTTTAAAAATTTATGAGACTTGTTAAAAAAAATCAAAAAACACATAAAAAAGTAATTATTCATGGTCCAGTATTATTTTCTTCAGCTGGTGATGTGGCTATTACATTTCAGAGTAATTGGTGTTTCATCATGGAACAGCAGTACCCTAAGTAAAGGTCTGGCTCACTCAGCTCTGATAGCCAGCTGTAGACTCAGTGTTGCACAGAAAAGTTTGTGGCACAGGAAACAAACATAACAAACCATCCCCAAAGATAGTTAAAGCAACATTCAGAAACATTTGTCTTGCTGTTGCAGGAATTAAATAAAAAGTTACAAGCCTGAAATAAAACATACCTTTGAAGTATCTTTTTTTTCTCCACCCCTGAAGATTTACACTGCTCTTAATGGCTTGAAATAATCAAGAATTAAAGTTTCCTGCCTAACCATTTGATATGAATACTCTATATGGATCACACCAAACTCCTGTGTCAGTTTCTTTCACTTTGAAAAGTATTTTAAAAAAATTCTGATCTAAACACTACCTCCAGAAATAATGAAAGACCTTCTCCAAATTCTACAAATAGTGTCGTTCAATCCTGCAAGACCTTCAGCTTCACCTAAGATTTGCTGAATACAAAGAACAACATTCAAGAGAAACTTAGTAATGCCTTTCCCTGACTGCAAGACTGGAACTTAAATGTGCATGTGGAATTTTTCACAATATGCTGTGTTTGTGGTTTTAATTATCATCATAAGTGCCACAGTTAATCTGTAGTTCAACATGTGAAAATGTTTATAAAGTTTTTTACATGCTGGCTTAGTAACACATACAAACATTTAGGTTTAAAGGAACATTGCGGGTTGTGTCCTCACCGCTTATGAACCCTTACGTCAGCCATCTGGAGACCCTCCCCAGCTCTTTCACCACCTGTGACTTGGCCACCCAAGCTCTTTCTCCTTCTGACCTCACCTCCTCTAGCCAGCAACAGAAAGAAATCCTTCTCTGTCCAAACGCAGAGGAGAAGCAAAGGTGAGAGACTCAGAACAGAGGAATTCTATGGTGCTGAATCCACCAGAAATCAATGTATAAGGTGTAATTCTGAAATGACCACGCTCTCCATCAAGGGTTAAGGCTGGAGGTAGATTTTCCCCAGCACACAAACAGGACCTTGATGGCAGGGGATCTTCCTCTTCTTATCTGCTTATTCCAGCATATGCATGATGCCTGGCAGAGGGGCAGAAAAAGCATGGCAGAGAAGGATGCGAAGGGTAGGAAAGGTCACCGAGCATAGGTACTTCTTCACCAACCCAACAGCCACACATTGCACTGCGGTGCCAAGCACAGAATAACCTGGTCACCATCCCATGGGAATGCTCAAATGCCACGTTCTTCACCACCAACCAAAGGATGCTGGCTCTGTCAGAGCATTCAGCTATATGACTGGACATTTGAAAGCACAGACTATTACTTTATGAAGGGGTAACACTGAAGAAATACAAATTCAAATATTCTGAGTGACGGTGCTGCAATAGAGAGGATACTGAGGCACATCAGCAAGCTGTGCACTCAGAAGAGAGTGGGCTCCTAGGGCTCCAAGAGCAATGCTGTGAGACTGTGACACCTCTGCACTTTTGCCACTGGGACTGCCCCACAGATTAACCTGCAGGACCAGATCTGACTTTCTCTCCTCTTCACCCATCTTTTCAAGGAGGAAAACCCAATAGCTCATCCTGAACCCAAGAGGTCCATTCCCTGTCTGATGCGGGGGAGACCACTGACCTCTACATAACTGCCCACAGACGAGAAACCAGAAATATTAATAAAGGATAAATCTTCACAGAGTCTGTGAGGCAGCTCTCAGCAAAGCTGCTGTGCTCAGAGCTTCTCACGTTGGACTCTTATGAGGAAAAACACTGGTACTGACTTTCACCTTTTTTCTCAAACACTTCTTTCCTGCTGACAACAGAAATGGTAGAATTACAAAAGGACTTGAATCATTTGTGATGCACACTGCCAGTGGTCTTCTAGATAAACTGAAAATAAACTGTAAAGAAAAATTGTTACAGAAAAGAGCATAAAGTAATATAGCTAAAGAACACAATAAATAGAGTGGCAGCTTTTTCTTTTAGGAAGGAGTTGTAAATAGCTTTGGAACAATCAGCTACTTGTCCATGGTCAATTCAACTTTAGCACAGACTTTAAAGGTAAAGAAGTACATTTCTTGACCACACAACAGGCTTGATGAAATCCTTATTCTTTCTTAAAATTCTGTGCAAACCATGTGAGAAGTATGCTGTGTATAGGATAGCTGGTAGTAAACTGTCACACGCCAATAGAACTTGAAAAGCAACCTCAGAATCCAGAAGGCCAAAATGCTGCCTTCTGTTTGATCACAAAGGCATTACCAAACTGCTTAATATCTCCATGTCCATTCCAGCAACTCTCTAATGCTCAAACCACACATGACACTTTAAAACAAGATTGTTCCCACTCAAAGGAGTTTTCCTAAAACACAATTCATGCAGACCCAGCAAAACCAAACCGCTTCCCTGAGTATCACTGTTGGGGTATTAGGAGCTCTCCTGGGTTTTTTTCTGTTAAAGGAATTTTCCCCATACATGTTGCTAGGGGGACAAATTGCTGGGTAATTAAGAAAAACAAAAGACCTAGCCACTGCAGTGGGGTGCATCGGCTACTCTTTTGCTTCACTTGGGTGTGTGGGCAGTTGGTCCCCAGCGTTTGGACAGAGAGGGAGGCTGCTTTCTTTGGCTGCTTTTCCTTCTGCCAGAGAAACCCCGGGATCCCAAGCCCGCCTTCCCTGCCCCGCTGGGAGCTGGGCCATGGCCGTCCTGCCCCCACCGTTGCTTCGAGCCTTCGCTGCGTTGTAGCCGTGCTCACCCTGCCTGCCCAGGCCTCCAGGGGGTTCCCACTGCAGCTCTGCAGTTCGGATACACCTTGTCTGCCACCCAGGATTCGTGCTCGTCCCTGCCGTTCCAGCCTGCTGTTCCAGACGGTCCGGCCGGACACCGGGATCGGCTGCCCAGGGGTTTGTGAAGCCTTTGTCCCATCCCTCCCCAGGATCCCAGGGCACCGGTGCCGCGTGCTCCCCGAGCTCGCTCCGGAGCGCCCCCTGCAGCCGCGGGGGAACCATCGCACCTGCCCTGCTCACCGGGAGCCGCCAGCGCCCCTGCCGGCTGCGAGCGGAACTGCACCCGAGGGGAAAGGGCCTGACAGCCGAGAAGGCTGGGACTGGGTTTGTGATTGTTCGCTGTTACTGCCATAGTTATTGTTGTTTGTTTGACTGGTTATACACATATAGATATATAATAGTAAAGAACTGTTATTCCTATTTCCCACATCTTTGCCTAAAAGCCCCTTGATTTCAAAATTATAATAACTCAGAGGGAAGGGGGTCGCATCTGCCATTCCGATGGATGGCTCCTGCCTTCCTTAGCAGACACCTGTCTTTCAAACCAAGACAATCACAAACCCTCCTAATAGCATTGATATGATGAGAAAGGCAACATGAATCTAAATATTCATAGAAGTTTGTAGAGGGCACAGTTTAAACAGCTGTGAAGAGGCTTATGCTGTATATGCATCAAATCAATACCAGTCTTCGGTGTGTGAAACAGGAACATCTTCACTCAAACCCAAACTACATAACACATCAAATTCATTCTGCTTCCTGATAAGTCATATATTTTCAGATCTGTCTCTCATAACATTTTAGAAGTACTCTTTGGTGAACATGCAATAAATAAGGATTGTACACTACTGTGCATGTGCGTGTATGTGTTCAAAGCAACAGTATATTAGTTCCAGGAAGAGATTTGACTCTTATGCATCCCTCCTGATTCCTTCATGGTTGATATGGACATATCAATGCTATTTCTTGGAACAGTTTATTCTAAGCTCCTCTTTCATTGCAGCCAACAGGCTATTTATGAGTAATTCACTGTAACAACAACGACAATCTTCTTATGAGTCTATTATGAGTCTAAGGTGATCCTGCACACACCTTTTTAATGTCTTTTTTTTTTTTTTTTGCTAATAGGTAGATAAATGAAATCATAATCCAACAGAGATTAATGTTATTTTTACCACAGAAGACATCCCTTTTATTCAGCAGTTTCACTCGGACTAGGACAAGCAATACATAGAAACTAATGAGGGTGGCACAACGCAAAGACTGACAAAAAAAGCCATGGGGAATTTTCTGGGACATTTTAAAGCCTCTAGATGCTCACAGTCATCTGCCAGCAGTTATCACCCCACAGCAGAGATGGCAGAAGTGTGTGCCAGTGAACACCCCCAAGCACTACCCTCAGACACAGCACAGTCACCTTTGCTGACCAGCTGTAGGAACGGTGGCCCTGAGGCTCAGGCACGTGTTCCCTCCCACTGCACACAGCAGCCCCAGCAGAAAAGAACTGACATGGGGGAACGTGGGGGATTTTTAAATCAGCACAGCAGCCTTCTGCTCATGTTGACCAGCACATATTCATCATTGCATCCATGGGACAGAGGCAGCTGGAGGAACAGAAACTCAGCAAGAGGGCAGGTAAAGGTAATTACCTTCTGGGCTTCCCAGCAAGATTCAGCAGAAGACCTGTATGATAATCCTTGGAGACATTTGATACAATGTCTGTGACTGTTTGTTTTCTTCGGGATCAGCTCTGGACCCCAGATATTATGTGGCTCTAAGGAGGACTATAATGACTATGTATAGAGCCGAGAGAATTATTCACATCCTGATGTGGCTGGCAAATACTCAGCTATTCTGGCCTTCCCTTCCAAATGAGTACAAGTGTGGGATGTTTCACCTATTAAAGTTATGGCAACAGCTTCCATGATATGCACAGGTCTGGCTGCAGCATTTAGTCTAGACATGCCATCATCAAGGATCTCACATTGTTTCTTCCTTAGCTCTTTCTATGTCAGACAATTGCTCGGAATATAACTATATCTTATAAAGAATCTCCCAGTAGGTAAAGTTGCTCAGCCACTGGAGGTACTGAAGGAGAGAAAATGAGAGGATGTAGCTCATCCTGACAAAGTGTCATCCTGACACTTTCAAAACAAATAGCACATTGTTGTAAATGTGTTGGGGAACAACAGAGTGAGTGATTCATGTTGAGTCATTTCTTGTTGCCTCTTTAGGCGAGAAAGGCAAAGTGTTTTCTTGTTTGCTGAGCCTAGCTAGATTAAACAGGTCAGTTATGGCAGCACCATCTTGTGGTTCCCAGTTAATACAGCCTGACCAAGGGCAGCCATTAGCTGACAATTTCTATTTGCACACTAAAAGTTACAATACCATTTAACTGGTGTTCTTTCCAATTTGTTAGATTTCAGATCTTGTTCAAAATAAATCAATCTGGAGTATGCAAACTCTGTAAAATCAGGAGGCATTGGTTCAAGACAGAGTGAAATATGGAGAATCTAATTTTTGGTCAGAAATCCAAATGTCTTCTAAGAAGGTTTGGTTTATTGTCTGCTGTGCAACTGTTACAGAGAATTTTACTCTGAGTAAGGAGAAATTAAAGGATATTAGTGCTATCAGAAGGCACAGGGTGAGAATAGATGGCAAACTTCAATATGGACTGACAAAGACCTGGATTTCCTCTACTTTTGAGCAGAGATGGGGACAAAACATGATCAGTACCATTACAGTTAAAAAGTCCTGACTGTGTGAAGGGCCTTTGCCCTTGCAAGTATTTATATTATTTCTGATGTTCAATTAACACAAGTTTTCACCAGCCACTTCCAGATAGATTTAAATTTCAGAGCACAAACAAATACTTATTATAAAAGTAAACCAATAACTGCATGTTGCAGAAAAACCAGAAAAATGTTTCTGTTATCAAAGCTCATGTAAGAATTCTTCATGGGCAAGCTTACAAGGAGTATACCATCTCTTGAAACAACCTGAAACAGATGCTGAACTACTTGAGGCTTAGTTCCTTGAGGCAATTTTTGTACTGTAAAGTAGCACAACCAGATGTCGCTACCTGGAAGGCCTTCAACATCCATTGTACTTAACATAATGTGAAGATGACCAAACATTATTCAGAGCTGAAGAGTAAATGCAGCAGAAAACATAATTCACCGTTAGTTCAGCATGGTCTTCTCTGCAGAATCAGTAATGTTTGGAAGCTGACCATTAAAACATGTGTGAGTGATACGGCTGAAAAGTAAAGCGTGGCTCCATAATGCTCCATAATCAGAAAGGAAAATACTGGAGCAGAAGACTTCACTGGGAAAAGTGTTAAGCCTAAGCGCTGGAGAACTGTGAGCTCCAAAGTTATTCCTCCTGCACTGATACTATAGTGTCATTGTCCAATAACATTTTCACTCCCTTCTAAGAAGAGGATGCAAGATCTTCCATCATGTTCCAAAAAGGGCATATCTATACATACTGCTTTCACAGTACCTTTTGGGTTTTTCTCAGTTGCATTTTCCAATAATTGAGGTGAAAGAGGGTCTTTTCACTCCAATCCTGTTCAGAGTCTGATGAAACTTCACAACAACATGCTTCTTTCACAGATCAAACTTCAGTATTTAAAGGAACTGCAGAAAAATGAGATTTCCTGTGAAAAATTCTCCTCTTGGAATTTCATCTCCAATCTAATTCTTATTTCAAGTAATAGCAAATCATGGGAAAAAATAGCTTCATTGTACAAATCACTGACTTGAAATTATTCCAAAAGCAGCCCTAGATGCTCTTCTATCATCTTGATACAAATCAGAAAAAAAAAAAATGGAAGAGGCACAAAAAAAAGTTTTGATATTCTAAAATCTTATTAAAGAAAATAGACAGTCCATTTATTTCTCTCCTTGCTGATTGAAGTTCAGGGGTTATCTATATTCATATACCACCTATTCAAATTGATTTTATTTTAATTTAAAGAAAAATTGAAAAGCATTCACTTTTTTCTAAGCTAATCACATCAGGAGAGTTTGTCAGACTTTCCAAGAAGTATCTGCTTTGCAAAACCCGAGCAAAATTCAAGATTGCAGAACCTCAGAAGAAACCCACAGATAATGAGTTGCCTATTGTAAAGACACCAAGGTTATTTTGTTTGTCAGAACAGTGGCTTGAAGTATAACCTAATTCCCACATAAAACAGTAGAGTGTGTGGTGTTGTACCCCCTGCAAGTCACAGCAAGTCTACGCATTGGTCGTTTCCTCAGAACTTATTTTTTCTAAACTGTAAAAAATGCTCCCAAATCAAACCCATGCCAAAGGCTCAGAACTGAGATGCAGTAATACATACAGCAGAAATCAGGGTTAATATTAGAGGAGCATATACCACCTTAACTGTAGCAGTGTTTAATAAATGACACTTCTAAAATACGGCAACTGAATTCTACCGGTGCTATTAGTAAGCTGTCTCCTGTACTGAAGGAGTGAACAAGGACAATATTGTTACTTATAATTCAGAGCTAGCTTGTATGAAAAAGACATGTGGCATCAGGAAAATGTAATTAATTTGGTGGTGTAAGCCTTCATAAATTATCAAGTATTCCCAATAGCAGTCCTGCAAAACTTACAGAGAACATGAGCTGCCTTTAAATTACTTAGTTTGCTTGCTACCAGAATTCTTTTAAGGTGGTTAGATACTGACACAGTATTAAAAATGCTCAAACTATTGCAATGGCTGACATATTGAGCCACCTTTAATTAAGACCATAATGTTCCTTTGGGCCATACCTAAGACAGTAATCTGTGTCCAGAGGCTGTCACTCTCTTCTCTAATGGACTACAGCACACAAAAATTAATTATAGGGGAAAGGTTGCTGCTCCAACTGGGACTGGAGATTCA
Source organism: Corvus cornix cornix (assembly GCF_000738735.6). Lineage (NCBI taxonomy): Eukaryota > Metazoa > Chordata > Aves > Passeriformes > Corvidae > Corvus > Corvus cornix. The sequence goes on along the minus strand of NC_046333.1, from coordinate 129,256,586 downwards.
AAGGCAAACGTTTTGCTGTTGATCAAAATGAGTAGCTCCTTTTGCAACAGCTAATACAGTTTCTGTCACACAGCACTTAACCCTCTCTTCCAGCATTAATATGAGCAAATTTGTTGCCCAAGGGGAAATTTTTACATTTTTATGTATTCATTATTTTTTTCATTATGATGCCATCACAATTTCACCTGTCCAAAAATCAGGAACAAAACTTGATTTGAAAAATTCAAAAGGAAACATCAGATCACCGAGCCACAAGATTCTTGTAAGCCTATGTCAATAGAAACAGACTACAGCTAAACAAAGATTTCAAAATATTTTTAACTCTCAGTTGTTTAAATTTTTAAACATATTAATATAGAACTTGATAATGCTTTTTGTGTTTGTTTTCAGCAAATATTCAATGGTAAATCATTTTATAGGAGGGGTTGCTTGTAGACACAGTAGATTTTAAGCAAACAATATAATGTATTAGTTAAAAGAGAATTTCAGATCATGGATAGTACCACCCATTGCCCAAGACTGTTAACTTTTCGACTCTCTGAACCAGAGAAAGGAAAGCTGCAGGAAACAGAAAGAAAAACATTCCCTGACAAAGATACCTTCATGGTAAACTCCAGTTACTTGTGTTTATCAAAGAATCCTCTTCTGTTGTGAGCCAACCACAAAGATTTAATAACTCATCATCAAACTCACCAAAATATTCTGCTGGGTTAAAACACATCTGCACAGTGTTGACACTGTGTTTGTTCCTGCCTACAAGAGGAATGAGGGAGAGGGAAATGTGAGTTATTGCAAATATTTAAGCTGAAGCAAGGGGTTAGGGATGGAGGAGAAAAAGGCATAACCTAAGTAGTAAGCTTGAAGACAAATTGCTGGCTAAAAGGAGGAGACAGCAATGATTGTCTTGACACAGGATAGCCCCTGCAATTTTTCAACAGATGATCATCAAAATTCAGAGCAGCAACTGCCAGAACATATCTGCAGGCCCCCTCCTCCAGCCTCAGGATACAGGCAGCTCCCATGAACCTCAGGGGAAATCGTTCAAGCACCAGTGTACCGTATTTCAGTAACACCTGAGATGATTAAATGAACAATGAAACTCAGCTGTAAATTTGCAGCAAGGTTGTAGTCTGCAATCTGAATAGTATTAAGAGGAATGAAATAAAAATGAAACCAATGCTCATAGGATAATGTAAATCAGATGCAAATAAGCTTCCATTTTATTTGTCTTTTCTTTGTTTCTTTCTAATAGAGGCATATTTAGCTCACGAAGTGTTCAACATTTATTTTAAAACCCAGTGACTCTATTATTTTGGAGATTTCTTGGGGGATAGGAACAGAGTAAGTTCCCATTCCCCTGAATAAAATGAACCCATATCTTTTCCTGTGAATAAGTTCAAAATGCAAGTCAGAATCAAATATATGAATATGACATGACAAAAATACAGTTCTTATTGCCAAAAAATCACAGGCATTTGTCTCTCAGGGTCTTCTTCACAAAAGCAATGCCAGCGTGGGCAGCATGGTAGCATGCTGTAACACCCTTTTTTATCAGCTCTTTGCCTGTTATTTCCACCTCACACAAACACAGACGTGTCATATATGTATCAGTGATACATGCACCATGGATCCTCATTTTGCCTGATCAAAGTGCCTGAAAAAGTATCCTAATTATTATCCTTTAAAAAGCAATCCAAACATGCAGAGCGTGTCTCTAGGACCTTAAGGGTGCAGGTTTCAGGTTTGGTGCTGCCATCAAACTATAGTACGGATTTAGTCAGATTCCTCAATGTCAATAAACCAGCTTCCCACTCTGCTGTATGGAAATGTTCCACAGTTCATTTTTTTTCTGAGCTGCAGTTTAATTTGCCTCTCTAACGTAAGCCCAGCCCTCATGAAAGCTACCTATTCATCAACCCAGATATCTGACCTGTAACCCTGAAGATAATGGTTAGCAAAAAAATCAAAGATCAAAATACCTACAGAATTTCCTAATGTCTCTGTAGCATCACGTAAGTACTTCAGTCCTAGTAAAACTGTTTTGAAGCTAGCACTCATTCTTCAACCTGCTCCAGGCCAGCCTGACACAAACCACTGTCAGTTGTCAGAAGCTGGCTGGAAAGTGTTGATGAGAGTTTGTGTTTTGGTAGATCTACTGCTACAGCAGAGGCAATCTTTCTCATATTTCCTTAATTTCCAAAATTCACCCCTCCTTTGATTGACCTTAAAGCAATAATCAATAGCTGAAGAAATCATCATTCAGCAAGATTTGTCTACATTTCTGTTTGTGTTTTCAATGTCTGAGTAACAGACAAGACTACATAGCCAGTCCTTCAAGTCCGTCATAGCTCCTGGCTCATGGCATAGGCAGGCATGACTGTGGAGCAAACATTGCACCTCTGTCTCAAAATTTCACTTTTTAATCCCAGTTTTAAAACTTTCTTGGTAAGGTGTAATCTGTTCTAGGACAAACACAAAAGCAGGTCCTTGGTCTACATGGTGGTTTTTTACATTCAAATAGCCTGAGCAGTTTGAGGCCAACACAAGTACTTTAAGAATGCCCTGAAAACCTCTCATGGAGCTTGTCAGATCAATATCAATAACCAGCAGGAAAGATGTTTGAACTGAGAAAATTGGAAGCAAATCTGTTATGATACTGCTTTAGTCTTTGAAGCAAAGTGTACAGCTGAGCTGGAAGCCAGGAGAGAGAATAGGAATTTTAAAGTTCAAAGGAACTTCTCTTTCTTTTCACTACCACTCCTTGCTCAGCTACGTGTTTCTGCCAGAACAGATTGTTCTGATACCTTGAAATAAACAATGGCATCATCATATGCAGAACTGGTCTCTGTCAACTGTACACACCAATAAGTACCAAAATAAATCAAAAATCTCAGAAAAGATAGGCTGTCAGAAAAAATAATCCCAGACACAAAAAATACTTCCAGACTTCTCTGTATCAAATGTTTTCGGATTTGTATTTTCACCTATTATCCCCAATCGAGGAAATAAGGTAATGAATGGAAAAGACCACTAATCTATTTCATTAATGTCCCAGGTGTATGAATACACTTTAAAATTGCTTTGTTCCTAGAGCCAAATAGCTGAAAATCCTACTTTGGTTAATCTTTGCCTAAAGGATTGCTCAAACTCATCCTTTTTGATTAGCCCCCACTATGGGAGAATAGCAAGGTGAAGTGTGAGCAGAGACACTGGGAAAGAGCATGTGCAACAGCAGCCCAGGTAGCTGGCATCAGCAGGGAGGCATTCCTGCCGCCCAGCCCTTGGGGAGACTGCATGGCTGAAGAGCTTTGGTCAGGAGCAGAAACAGATCAGCTCGGGCCAGCCCCTACTGGACTGCCAGGAGCACTGGAGCAGCAAACAGGCAGCTCCTCCTGCTGGGTTATTCCCCGTGCAGACCTGCTTTTCTTTGTGCCACCTATACATCCTACTATTCCAAAACCTTTGCATCACCTGATCCTCTCTTTCTCACAGTCTTGAATTCTTCCTCCAGACTTTTTCACTTTTATTGAGTTATTCAAAGAGCATGGATAAAAGGGCCCTTTCAAAACTCAGAAGGTTGCTGTGAGATTTAGTGCAGGCAGAGAGTTTGGGCTGTTCTAGATAGTGAAGTTAGAGTGAAAAAGGGATCTACCACCCATTATCACTAACATCCTATTTCTTTGTCATTATCACTTAATTATCTTGTCTTGTTTATTTAAACAACAAGGCAATTAAGAGGCATTGTCAATGGAACAGAACCCTGGCACAGGCGAATGGTCTCTGCTGTGAGATAAATGCCAAGATATTTAACAGGCAGCAGCATAACAGGAGAGAAATTGTTTCTAAAGCACTGGGCAGTGATTGCTGTAAAATGTGTGCCATTGCTACTGCAGGATACCTTACAGTCCTCCTAATAGTCATTAATTGTCTACTGCAGGGAAGTCCCTTGGTACTTTCTCCAGATATGGCTATACCTTGTGAATATACCTAAAATACTCTGCTAGAGTCTGGCATTACCATAAGAATGCTGTAAATACCAAACACCACTAACCAGAAAAAACTCAGAAAATAACAACTGGAAGTATCAGTGACTTACAAGAAGTAGCTAAATATAATTTTATTAGGAGATTACTTATGGGACCCATGGGATGGAGTAAAGGCATTGTTCTATCTCATCAGACCAACAATTCATCTAATCCAGTGGCTGTTCTCTGACAGCACCAAACAGCAAATTGTTCAAGGTGCATAATATCTTTGCACCAGGTCATGATAGAAAAATATACCTGTAGGAGAAGTTTCTGCCCAAGATGTAGAACTAGTGGTATTTTCCATCCTGAAGTAGCAAGAATGATTTGCCATTTCGTTGTTTATTCTAATGTAATCCTGCTAACCACTTGAACAGCTTAATGTGTTTTGAATGCTTTTCATTTTGTCTAGATTTGCATCAAATCAGAGGGGAAATTTGCACCTAGTAGATGTGAAAGGAGAACCAACCACCTTTGGTAAGCACAGAATGCTTATGGGAGAGGAGCTGGTGGGAGTGAAGACACTTTGCATGGGCTGGTGGGAAGGAAAGGAGTAGGTCTGAGGTTTGAGGAACTTTGGAAGAGAAGCAGTTGGGAGCAGGTGAGATGAGCATCCCATGGGGAGCATTTCAGATACACACACTGAAGCCTACCTTCCACCCTTGCACCAGCCTCACTGTCTGCTTTGTTGATGGAAAGGTGGTCTTTGCAGGAAATGGTTTTCATTAGTCTAGTGGAAAAATGTATATCTGTGGCAATGATTGACAAGAATGACCTGAAAATTTCTTTTTCAGTTGTTCTTAAGGGTAAAAAATTAATGTTTTGGGTTTATGTTCATTTCTGTATGACCGTTTAATACAACAGAAATAATAGCAGACTACTCTGTGGGTTAGTGCTTTAAAAATGAATGTATTTATTTATTGATATTTTGAAGTGCTTACTTTTTCCTTGTTGCTCTCTAGGGCCAAGGGTCCATCTCTGGCAGAAACACAGTACTTAGGAGTCCAGTTTTGAGCCTAGAAAATACAATTGCAGAAATGGTGTACACTTTGGGATAGAAACAGAGAATAAGAAATGGAATGAAGGGATGGAAGGAACTGGGAGCTACCAACAAAGAAGCATAGTTTGTTCTTTAATACTGTTTTGATATTCTACTGGTAGTTTTATATTTTCTTCTTTTTTCATCACCTTTTCTCAGTGATTCCAAACACTGGAGAAATACTGGTGCTGATGTTGCATAGATTATTATGACAAATGCCACCACCACTTCTTCCTGCTCTCTCAGATGAGCGAGCTCCATTGCTTGATTATCTAAAGATCATGTCCGACTCCAATTAGCATTACTTATTAAATCAAGTTTAACTCAGAAAAATAATTAAATGTTTAAATTAAGGCATTCTACTTTGTCACACACTTGGGTCGGCTGGCAAGTATATGGAACAGTTGTTAATATTGAAAATGAGATGAAAGATGTTCTAAATTTATCTCCCCAACATTTCCATTAAGCATAATAATGGATGTTTGACAGTAACGCATTGTTGTTGAGCCAGTGAGAATCATTTGTGAAATGAAGTGATCACACACCTTTGAAAGTAGTCTCACAGAAACCTGGAATCATTCAGGGTGGAATAGATAAATTTTCATTCACCTGGGAGCTGTATTTTAGCTGCCTTATGGCTCAAATAAAAATGAACAATTTTCAAATGAATATAAAAATCATACTTAAAAGACTTCAAATGCAAAGTATATATGTATTTTCCAGCATCCGTATATGGATTAATATGTACCATCTGGGTTACATCTGGTGATATTAAAGTGTTGTCTCATGAGCAGAATAGGTGTGAGAACCATGAAGCAAAACTTAGCAGTGCTGGCACTTACTGCAAAGGAGACAACATTCATATGTAACTCCAAAAGTACACTGCCTTGTCCCTTCACTGCTGCTGCTTTTAAATCTCTGTCTCCCTGCTTTTGTCCCATATTTTTCCCTTAATTTTCATTTTATTTTTCCTAAGGATGTCCAACAGCATCCATGATGCAGACTGCCATTTCCTCTAGGTCCTGGGTTCAGCTTTTGCAGCAGGCCTTCAGTCAGGGCTGCAGTCACGCTGTAAGTGAAATCCATGGGTCTTCCATTCTCCATGGTGTTCCCGCAATGACCCTCATCCTCTTCTCACCATTCTCTGAAAATTCTGCTCAGAAAAGCATACACCTTTCATTCCTCTGGTTGTCTTCAGCTTCTCAGTAAACATTTCCAGTGGCTTGACTTTCTGTATTCCATCCTTTTCTTTAAAGACTGTTACCCATATGGATCTTTCCTCACCTTCACCTCCCTCTCTTTTGCCTCAAATTACCATCTTCCCCAAACCATATGTGTAGCTGCTTCATTTCTTTCCCTGGTCTATCTGGACCCTTAATCACGAGGGCTCTGAGGGTTCCCAAAGAGCAGTTGTCTGGCAATTTTGGTTGTCTCCTAAAGCACAAAGAGCTTTATTCTCTGGCCCCTAATAATGCCAAGAAATCTCCAGGTACTTTATGAAAGTCTGTACTATGAACTCAGCACACATTCTATAATCTCAAAGTGAAAACTGAAGACAAAATAAAACAAATCTTCATTACTGATTGTAAGAGTAATCTACATATGACCTTGGATAAGATGGTCCACAGTGTAGAACGTGCAAGATGGAAACACGGAAAGATGAAAGGGTTACCTGATGTCTTGCTACAGACTTCAGATCCTGAGGGATGGTGGACTGTACTGCCTCTCAGAAGTCAGTTCTGCAGTTCAAAGAGAAAAATTTTTATCATCCTTACACATAGCTATTTTTTGTTTTCAGAGAGAGTCAGATGAGGTGTAATTTGCTAACATTGCTCTTCCCATGAAACAAAGGAGTGGTTTAGATGGCCTTCCCTGCTTTTTTTCAGAACTATTTTCTTTGCTTCTGTGGGCTACATAATCACACTGTAAGAATGGCCTTTTGCCATGTGCTACAGATTAATCCACCCAGTTCAAGAACCTGCACGTTTCAGAAGAAATGTATGTAAAAGCTCTATATACAAATAAAATCTCAGCCACTCTGTATTGAGCAAAGTGCAGGAGAAGATGCCCAACTTCTGATTTACCATGTGTGAAATTAAAGTACTTCAGCACAAGTCCTCATACAAGCAGGGGAGAACAGCACACAGTTACTCACCTGAAGAGATTAATCTCTTTCTGCACATAAACAAAAAAGTATATCTGTTCCTCTGGCTTTTCATACAGAGTATGTTCATCTGTAGGATCTGATCTCACCAATGGATCTTCAGGTTCTACACTCAAGAATTCAACATGTCAAAAACGTGCCTAGAAATGTGGAGAGAAAGCCTCATTTATCTCTGACTCACCAGACGCCAAGTTATAGACAAGTCTGGCATGTGTCTCTCCCTTTGCAATGCATGTAGCAGGCCCTGGGCTTTCCTAACATGCTGAAGCTTTTGGGAGATCCTGTTTGCTTTCTTTAGGTCCTCTCCTAAAAACCACTTAGAGAGGGAAACTGTTTGCTTTTAACAGTTCAAGATATTATTCCCTTTAACTTATTTGATTAAGCAGATGGACACATTTTAACCTTCAGAAGTAGATTTTCAGACTGGCATCAACTGCCTTGAATTATGTCAAAAGGTAGGTAACTCTGAAGGTTTCTCTGCAAAAAGCATTATATAAAGACACAGTGGCAGCCCAAATTACTTCCCAACGCACCTAAAGGAATCAGATAGAAAGAAGAACATTTTCACTGCATTTTAAATGCAAGAAACTGAGGCTTGCAGTTGAACAAAGAGACTCATCATTGTTATGGACCAAGGACTGGCCCCAGTGCCTTTGCTGTTGTTCTCAGCCCAGAGCTGGCATCTTCTTTACACAAGACAAGTTGTCTTGAGTTTGGGCTCATTGCAGCAGAGAGGGATGAAATGAAAGGTGTTTCTTTCACTTGGATGAACTATGGTACAGGTGGAAAAGTTACAATATTTTTTATTTTACTTTTAAATGAAGCGTTAAAAAATCTGCCAGGCAGAATATTTTTTCAGCTTTCTTTCCTAACCCTAGAGTGGCTGTAAAACCTCAGCAGTTAAATATGTTTTCTCTGGCTCCAAGTCTAATGCATCCATAAAAATTACATTTTAAATAAAGAAAACATGTTTTGTTCCAGCTAAAGAGTGGCTCTACAACACTACGTATTTTCTAAAAATGCATTTAATTCTCATTTAAAAAATCCTTCAATACACCGTGACTGAATAATTTGTTGAAAACCCTATATATGTTCTAATCTTCAATTTATCAACCTTAAACCAGCATTTTGGGATCTGGTAGAAGAAAAGCCTTAGATTAAAAACCTTTCATATTTTCCCCTGACCACATTTAGGTCATGGCCTCTCTGGGGGTTTCTGGGGCTGGATTTTGTGTTCTGTGAGAAGCAGAGCTCCCCTTGTTTTTACGTCAAGTCCAGATATTTTTCAGACAGCCTGAAGAGGTTTGAGACCTCAGGACTAAGAGAAATGTCACCAAACAATTCTACGTCTTTGACTAAAACTGTGATTGTCCTTCTCTGAGCAGAAGAGAGGGTCTCATGAGATGTGTGGCTCTTTCAGAAAGGATCCATCCTAAGAAACGAACTGCATGATTTCCATTGTTCCTTCCAAGCTCCGGTAAAGGCTCCCTCTTCAATCTTGAGCAAGTCACTTAACCATTTTCATTTCATTTCCTTCTTTGCAGAATGGGAAAACTAATTTTTACTGGCCTTAAGGCATAACGTGAAGAGAGATCAATTCTCTTGCTTTCAGCAGGCAGCATTTTGCAAATGCCTGTTTTAATGGAGCTGTTCTGAGTGAGGACAGGGGAGGTGAATAGATGCTCAGATTGCCCATCAGGACAGGTTGTCAGGGTTTGCAGTGCACAGAGCCTGTGCCCTCTCTCCCTGCTGGTCCCTGAGCTTTACTGTGTCCCACTGGAGGCAAGGGACAAAGATGAAATTCGGGGTTAGAGGGGAAGAGCTCCCTCCAAGAATGGATATGACTGTATAAAGTTGTTTTCTGCATTGTTCTCCATTCCTAACTCTTCTATGAGCCTCCAAAACATATTCCCTGAGAGATTACATACAGTATGGGTTATTTTTCCCTTGTTCTCCCTCCTTGTTCTTGCCAACATGTTCTGCAAAATTCTCCCACAAAACATCACAGGCAGCTTGGGTCTTGCTTATCACTCAAAATTATGTATGATGAGGTAACTGTCACCCTACTCTTCGTTCCTCAGATAAAATACATCCCAACCAGAACAGGCTGTGGTACATATCAGGTTCATGTGGGGCTTTGAAACAAAAAATTTGGGAAGGGAGTGATGAGAAGAGTCACTCAAAAGAGTACAAGAAATCATCTGGATGTCTTTAGGTTCAACCAGCCCCTTCCCACTGAAGCTGACTGGGAGTACTTTGCCCCCGTGGAGTACAGGTTCCAGCCCCAACTTATCTTCCTGACTCACAGCATAAGTCAGTGAGAGGCGTGGGATAAAAACTACTGCCTCACAAGAGGTAGCGCCGTCACTAGCTCCTGTGAGCTCAGAGCACAGCAAAACTGTGCCCAGGCAGCCTCTGCCTCTCCACGACCAAAACACAGGGCACACAGGGCCTGCAGTGCCCTTCTTTCAAAGGTAGACTTGCTGCCCACCTCCCACAGAGCTCAGCCAGTTCCCTGCTGTTGGAGCTCTTCCGGGGACTCCTGGAGATGGTCTGCATTTGTATGCAAAACTTCTTAATAAGCCTTTTTAAATATTGAAAATAAAAAGCTGCCAGCAAGAGCAAATGGACTGCAGTCAACTACAATTGGAATATAGTGAAAGGTATACATCTTCTTTATTTTTTTACATAAAGTGATTTTAATGTAATGCCTGGAAGAGTCTGCTGTTGTCTTCTAAGATTCTCAGTTCTGCTTAGTATGAAGTGTTATAAACATGTTTAAGCAGAATCTGTTCATGTTGGAAGTCTAAGGCAATAAAAATATTTTTACAGGTTTGCTAAAATAATGCCATGGTCAGCTCTGTCTCATGCTAAAGAGCACTGATCTTAGGGCTGGCCATAAAAGCCACAGTCTCTTTAGCAGAGAGGAGCCGGAATACTTATTTCTTCCCTGAACAAAGGACTGTCACATTCTCTCTAAAATAATGAGCATTGTTTATTCATATACAAATAATTTTAGTTAAGTGCTGAATGAAGCCATCACAAGCACTGTCTACTAGTCAAAGACCAGGGAGATAGGTCTCAGTTACCACAGAGCTGTTTTGTTAGACTCCTGATTCCTGCATCCTAACCAGAAGCAGCACTTTGTCACCTTTTTGCTAGAGGTGACTGCGAAAGCTGAAGGAGTGAAAGACCAGAGTGGTTTTGTGAACTGTGTACAGGGGACCCTGCATTTGCTGCTTCACCTGACTGGTTGTTTATGAGATCTCAGCAATACCCCCACTGCCGTGGGGCAGGGTGTCTGTGACGTGAACACAACCAACGGCAGTACCAAATGTTGCCACTGAGAATTAATTGTCTTTTGCTACATCAGTTTAATGAACTGTTTTCGGGGACATCTGGCTTCCCTGCCTGAGGGTGGGGGAAAAGGTGGACTACCAGGAAGGCAGGAAAATGCTGCTCTTCAGCACATTTTGTCTCCAAATATTCCTATAGTTATTGCTTGCTGATATGGCCCTGCTCTCCTGCATGATTGATCCATGCTGCTACGTGTTCTCTTCCAAACACCTCCATGCACAATCTCCTCCCACGTTCCTAACATTTACACTAAATTACGCTGCAGAGTCCACTCAAGGCTTTTCCATTGGTTTTCATGGTCTCTGCTAAGCTCTTTTCTCTTCCAAGAAGACCTCACTACAGCACACAGGAAGCACAGGCACTGACCAGGGCAGAGTGATTCTTGCCACCATTTCCTGCATTAGCACAGAGGATCAGTGTCTCTCTAGGAGAAGTGGGACCTTATTTTTACTAAATGGCCTGTGAAGCATTTCCATTAAAGATGGTTTGGTGTATTATAACTAAGTGGACGGAACAGAGTGAGCATATATTTTCCCAAGAAAGTTTGGATCACACCACACATCTGGTTTTCATTGAAATTCTCAACTTTAGCAAAAAAAAAAAAGAGTCCAGCTGAGTTAATAAAGACTCAAGGAAGGCAGGTGGTTGGCGTGATTGCAAGAGAGTTGAACAGGATCAAAACATGAGCATCCTCCAAAGTTTTGGTTCAGATCATTCCTGGAAAGCATTTTAGCATCCAGTTTGTAGGCCTGAATGAGTGAAAGGATTGCTTGTAAGTGCTGAGTGCACAAATAATCATATTTTTTCCCTGAAATGTTTTTGTTTTCTTTCCTTTCTTTGTAAATCTTACTATCAGGTGGGTCAGCCTGACCATTGCACAAGTCTGAAAAAATACATGAGCCATTTGCAGTGGGTAACACTACCACACTCAGCTTTGTAGTAGCCATGCCAGATAGACCAACTGCTACTTGTTCAGAGGCACAGGACATCCAACTTAGCTGTCAGTGCTTGGGAAGAGTTTCGAGAAGGATGAATAATGCTAGGATTCAAGCCTGGCTGAAAGCTTTGTTCTGAAAGCAGTCACAATATGGAGCACCTGCTGCTGCAGCTTCAGGAAATAACGGTGATGAATAAAGAATTTTTCCCTCAGTCTGTTAGTGCTCACCACTGTCCCCAGTGATATGACATCCCAGGACAACAAAGTCCTTCCATTTCTAACAAGGTTAAACCTCCTTCGTAATGTGGGAGATGTGTCCTGCATAGCAGGCACAGTAGGCCCTCTGGCAGTTTGTCCTGGCTATCGCAATAAATCTGGAAAAAATTTATTGAGGAAACAGAGATGCTGCCATAGGAAAAAAATATTGTGACTAACAGGGACTGTTGAACATTTTTCTCAGACACCAGGTGCTTTGAAATGGTGTTTTGCACTTTCTAATGGTAGACTTATGTCTTGGCACTGTGCTTATGTGAGAAATAATGTAAAGAGGTGCCCTGTTTATATATGGGCGTATGTGCCTCCTTTGCTGGCTGTGCTGGGCTGTTAGCCTGGCCCTGACACTGTGGGACAGGACCAAGTAGTACCTTTTTGTGATTGGTACCACCAAACTAATATTTCAGTTAATATTTTTCACATCAGCTAAGGATTCAATGAAAGACTCAAAGAGAGAACTAAGGCCCCTTGATCCTCAGTCCCTGTTCTAATAAAGTAGTGATTAACGTTACAGTTCATTATTACTTTCAATTTCAACTCCCATATGAAGCTAGAGGAGCTGCAGTACTAGCCAGAATCCTATTTTCTGTCTGTCAGTTAAGCAAATGAAGTCCCAAGACAGTTTGACTCACCTTCATATATGAAAGAAAATTCTTTATTCCAACACACCTGTGTCTTTCTTAAAATGTGTCTTTATTCTGAAAAGTGACTGTTAAAAAGTCTCATCCTTTCACTCAATTGATCTATTCCCTGTCTGTATATTTATCCAATGTATTTAGTACTCAAATTAATTTTTACAACTTTTTTTTCTTTCACTTCTTAGTGTTGACAAAGCTATGAGAAAAAAGCTGGTTTCCATCCTGACTCATGTGTCACCAAAAGAGTTGTTAAATATTTTTCATTTCCAGGACCAAAATGCTGCCTCCTCAACTATTCCTTTGCAAACTCAGAGGAAAATTTATTTGCAAAGGTTTAATTGTGAGTAGAATTTGATGTAACGAAGCTTTAATGGCAAAGCTGCATGAGCCAGAAAATGCACAGCTTGACTTTCAGATCCCAAGCTGAGTCTGCAAGTGGAGATGCTTCTAAACTGAGAAAATGTCATTCAAGTCACTCAGGCACAATAAATGTGGATCCCTTACCACCTTTTTTATAGTAAAGAACAGGCTCATATGAACACTAATGGAGGACTAAGACACTGATGGCTACTTCTGCATAACCAGGGTAGTATTTAACAAGAAGACTCAAAGAAGCATTGTGTAAAAACTGTCAAGCTCAATACACACAAATGGCCAAATGTGTTTTCTTCAGAGCAGAACAACTGTGGTGCACCAAAAATGCCCTATTTTTCCAGCTCTACCAGTTTTTCTAAAGAAAAATGACTCCCTAGAAATCTTCCCCTGGGTTGTCATGGCTGCAGTGACATTTCCACTTTTGCTCAAGAACTCATCTGGAGAGGCAAGTTCTAAGAAAGCCTCAGGGAGTGTTGGCCATAAAAATCTCTGATTTCCTATGAAGGATAGTGAAATGTGCCAACCAACCAGGAGTTCAATCTGGGTGACTGTTCTAGGTGAAAATAATAAGTACAGTTCATTGGAGAAAATGACAAAAAAGAAATTTTATCAGCTAAAAGTGCTCAACAACCTTTCCCATTCCTCATTCACTTTACCAGTGTGGTCTGAATATTATTTTTGTAGAAAATTTGTATTTAGAGTCTGCCTACTCAGTTTACCTGCCTTAGGTTCTTCCTCCAGGCAAAACCAGCCCAAATAAAGTAGCTGACAAAGTCCTTGCTTACATAGGCAAGTACTGAGTATCTTGAGTCTCTTGGCCCCCGGGAATGCTTCCAGGCAAAGCCAAGCTGGTTAAACAGCCGTCTGAAGTGCCGGAGATGGAAGGTAAGAAGGTAAGGGCAGACTTTGATAACTGGGTACCTCTAATTGTTGGGAGAACATTTTGTTCTGCAATTATTTGTTGTTCACTGCTGTTACGTTGTTGCCGAGGACTGAGTTCTGGCTGTAGGTTTGTAATTTCTTGTGTGCTGTGAGTCAAATCATAGAAGAGTTTGGGTTGGCAGGGACCTGGACATTTTCAACCAGTTCATGTTGCTCAGAGCTGCATACAGCCTGGCCTTGAATGTTTCCAGGGGTGGAGCATCTATCACCCCTTTCGGCAACCTGTTATAGTGTTTCATCGCTCATCACAAAGGATTAATCCCTCTCATCTTCCTTATATCTACTCTGAGTCTACCCTCTTTTAGTTTTAAACCAATACCCCTTGTCCAATCTCAACAGGCCCTACTAAAAAGTCTGTCTTCACCTTTCTTATAAGCCCCGTGTAGGTACTGAAAGGCTGCAGTAAGGCCTCCCTGGAGCTTTCTCTTCCTCGGACTGAACAACCCCTACTCTCTCAGCCTGTCCTCACAGGAGAGGTGCTCCATCCCTCTGATCATTGCTCTCCTCTGGATTGCTTCAATAGGTCCATGTCCTCTACTGAGGACTCCAGAGCTGGGTGCAGCACTCCAGCTGGACTCTCATGAAAGCAGAGCAGAGGGGCAGAATCACCTCCTTGATTTGCTGGCCACACTGCTTTAGATGTAGCCCGGTATAAAGCTGGCTTTTCTGGGCTGTGAGCACACATCGCTGGCTCAAGTCCAGAATGAATATCAAAGTGCACTTCATACAGGTGCTTTCTAATGCCATATTTTTAAACAAGCACGTTAAATAAAAGGAATTAAAGGCCAGCTCTGAATCTTGTTAAATTTATTTTCATCTTGCAAATTGATGAAGATATCTTCAAAACTGTCCCATAGTAGCTCAATTCAGCTGTCATGTAGTCAGTTATAACTTGCCCTATTTTTGCATAATTAATTTCCCCTAATATTTTGATTTATTTGGCTAAACATATCAGTGTTACTGTATTTCTGACATATTTACTTGTTTTAAAAACTATACATAGTTCCTGGCTGGTTTATCAGTCATTTCAACAGAATAAGAGATACCCCTGTATCTTCAAAGTGCTGCATGAGGTTTTAGCACTAATCTCTCATTAAATTCAATGATACTCAGGCTGAAAGCATGAATAGTTCCCTCTCTTTACTGCCCTCTTACCTACAGCTAAAAGACAGGCAAGCCTGTGATCATTCTTTTCTTCAGGTGCCCCATGTTAACCTGAAACTCAGTAAATACAGTTTTTATAAACCTGTCTTTTCGAACGCTAGTTCATGCAGCACAATGCTCTTTGTTCAGCTTCCACATACACTGAGAGAAGTACTCTGATGGGTTTGTTCATAGTCTCTACATGGTTGTCAGTCATTCAGTGGTGATCTGTTATATATGCTATGAGTAGTGCCTAACAGACACTTTACTGTATATGGATGCACGTAACTAGCACTATTTAAGTGGAACCTCAAATTTCTCAGCATTTTCTAAATGGCCACACTTTATTTAAAAGAATTCCAATGTATCAATATTGTATAATAAAGAAAGAATATCTATTAGCATAAAAATAGTTTCTCCCTGAGGAGTTTGTTTGGTTTGTTTTAGGGTTTTTTTATTCCTTATATAGAAAGGGATCCCAGAGCAGTAATTATCAATCTTCACCTGACAGAAAACTGCATGCACCTTTAGCCATTTTTTACTGCCCTCTTAACCCAAGGTCTTCCCTTTCCAACGATGCTTTTACACCCACCTAGGAGTGGTCCCATTTTTCCTTGTGTTGTGCGACTGAACGAGTGGACACAGAGGCTCAGAGGGATGAGCTCTTGCTCAGAGCAGCCTGTCAGGCCCCTCTAAGAAAAGATAAGCAGTGACTTTGCCAGCTGTTGTTGGAAGCAGCTCTGACCTATGCTTCTCCCAGCCTGCTTACCCAAGACTATAGGGAATAAAACCTGAGCTCTGTGTGTCACCTACTTGCCTTGTGTGCCAAAAGAACATCTCAAAGTGAAGTGCAGTCTCATCTAATCAAGCGGTTTCCCTCTTTCTCTCCCCTTTTCAAAAAGCAGAAACATTATGCTGTTCATGGCTGTATTTAAAATCTGTTTTGCTAATTTTGTGGCCAAACTATAAAAGAGTGAATGACACTGTGTGAATTAGAGCTGAATTATGCTAGTGCAAAAGTACAGGTAAAGCCTCTGGTTTTCTGTGAAAACTGAGCGGGAAACCCAGAACAGGAACACAGAAGGCAAGTTCTCATCCTAAATCCAAAATACAGCACTATACCAGCTACTGTGAAGAAAATTCACTCTATCCCAGCCAAAACCAGACAACAATCATTTCTAAAACATAGAGAGGTGATGCTATTCCCAGCAATTAAATATTTCATCACTGGAAACCTTAATAAAAATGTGCTAATTTCAGTTCAGAGTAGATGCTCAAAGGCAATAAATTATAATTCTCTATCCCACTCACATCCCTTTCATGATTACTGTATGCTATGGAACTAATGCTAAGGCTAAGTGTTTTCTGTTACCACAACCTTATAAAAAATATTCTTAAACCTAAAAGAAATTAACTGTTGGTTATGACATGTGATTTTCTGGATTCTGTTAGATAATCTCCAAAAATGTTGATGGTAAACAAACAAGAGACTCGCATCAAGGAATTACAGCAATAAACAGGAACACATTTCATTTACCATGTTTTCCTCCTGATGGTAAGAGCAAAAAACTTCCAAAACTAAGGAGAAAATATTTGTCATGAATATCATCTTTCACGTGCCTGACTGCTTCTGAACTGATCTAGAGTAGAGCCCCATTGACCCACTGCTTTTTAGAGAAAGGGAATCCTGGTTGCCCTGAAAGCAACCTAACAGATGTTCACAAGACTGATGCAAACACCAGAGGAAAAGCACTTTCTGTTCAGGTTCTTTTCTTGGCATTTTTGTTCTCCCAAACACTTTTCCACAAGTCCATACCCACAGACCATTATCACCCAGAATACATTAAACGATTGGATGTTGATGTGCTTGTCTTCCCTGTTCCCCCTCCTTTAGTCCTTCCCTTCACTCAAATATCTCATATCATTGAATTAGAAATCAGTTGAAGGCAAGCTGTTGTCTTGCCTTTCTATATCCTTTTTAAATGGATAGCACAAGAAGCACTCTAGTCCTCTCACCTGATAGAAAATATATTGTTCCTTCCAACTTTTCAACTTGGTGTCATTGCAGATTCATTTCCCATACATCGTCACAGTGAGGGGTAACTTGTATATAAATCCATGGCTCTTGAGCCTTATTTTTACCTTAAAGTACCTGCAATGTATCCTCCAGATTGCTGACAGAACTGGAAGCAGATGCTTTGGAAACCATTTGGATTGCAATAAAGGAAGGATCCTTTATTTGGTTAATAGATTATGCACAGATTTCAGCGGTTGAATTGGAGTCATAAACCATAGAACTTGAGGTGACAAAATTCAGCTTCTTCTTCATTCAGAGGCTTTCTGAAAGATCTAGAGCAAGCAGTTTAATCTGATATAGAATGTAAGCATTTCCAGTATCTTTAAGGAAGTGTGTCTAGCTTTTTCAGTTTTTTGGGGAGTAGACTCATCTCACAGCAGTGTTCATAATTAAATTCTCTAAAGGTCCAGAAGTGCCCAGATACTATACTGACATCCCAGCAATTCTTTTGTTGGAGCCTCCTTTCCTTTTCTGTGACAGTATGTGTAGGATAAGGAAAATTGTTTTTTCTTCCTGGCTACACCTGGCTAACCATAGCACCCATTTGGCTACTTTCTTCAGAGAGGTTTTCGATAGCCACCTGCAGGAATCTGTGTTCTAAAAACTCTGAAGTACTTAGGGCTTATTGTTGCAATGCCTAAAAATCATTTGACCAACTCAGCTTGCCACTAATGCCTTTTGCAGATGGAGAGGGACAGGCAGAAAATACAAATCAAGTCTTACGACTAACAATCATTAAATAGCTTAAAAACACCCGAGTTTCTAAGATGTTTACAAATTGCAAGAGGAACATTTTGCAGAATAAAACTGCAGTCCTGGAGCTTAATACTCACTCTACTATTTCATTACTGCTCCTGTTTTATATTAGCGCACTGAGCAATTTGTATGCGTCTGTGGACCTTTTAGTAACACAGACCCAAAGCTATTGCCAAATGTTATTCAGGGCTGCTAATACGTAATAGTTCTAATGAATAATGTTTTTGTTAAGAATGTGGCAAACTGCTATTTATTCAGATGAATTCCAACCAACCATAATGCCTGGGTCTTACTTCTGAGGTATGAATGCAATAATTACCAAACACAGTTCTAAAATACAATTTGTTAACTTAGAGGAGATTGTGATATCATGACATACATTTATAGTGTCCCCAAAGGTGCTTTTGGTCGGGTTTTTTTTGCCCTTGAGTCTTCATTTATGTAAGCAGGATCTACACTTACTGAATCCACCAGCTGAGTGTCTCCACATGCTTTTCTGCTGCATGCATCAAGATTCAATGACTGAACATGAAGCAAGCACTAAGGTTACACAGAAGATAAAGGAGGAAAGGAATTTTCGAAACTGTCAAACTCTTTTTCGTTTTTAGGTTTAGGCTCCAAAGTAACTAACGCTGATTTTGAAAATGTCCTCAGAATATGTCCCAGAACCAGCAGTACGGTTAAGTTAGCAAGAAGTAGCAGCACAAGCAAAAGTTGTGTATTGGAACTGAAAGCCACACAATTTGCTTGTGGGCCCAGGGGCAGAGCTACACAGAGCTGTCAGAATCAAACAGAACCAAGAGCAGCATGCTGAGCCTGTGGGGATGCAAGGAGAACAAGAACAGTGTTGAGGGGTGTTGTCGACTAGACAGAATCAAACCAAATACAAAATCCAGCAATTATGTATTTATTAATTTTAAATAAGCATATTCAAGGTTGATGTCTTAGTGTGGCACAGTAGATTGAAAATTAATTCAAAATGTTATAAAATTTTGATTAAATATTTTTATTGGAGATTAAACTAGAACTAGCACTGACAAATGAGATATAGAACAAAGTAAGTAAACTCAAAAAAAGAATAACTGAAACTAACATATTACCATGGAACTAACATTGTATGAGCATAAAAATATCTTGGAGACTGGCCTAAAACATTTTAAATCACATGGTTTTAAATCTAAATCTAATCATGCGAATCCGAATAACTTGTATGATGTTTTATGAATTTCCCATCAGTCAGGACTGTTCCGGCCATACACTTTCTCCTGTCTCTCTGCAGAGTTTCTGCTGAGCTTGCAGAGTTGCAGACATGTTTTTTTCTGGCAGAGACTTATAAGCATTTTAACTTGTGCACTGATAAGTGCAGAAATTTGCAGCCTCATAGCTGGGAGACAGATGATACTGCAGGTGCATTAGTACGAATATAAATGCCACACTATTTTTATCATGACTCATCTGGGAATTTAAAGAAGAGGCAGTCTTCCCTTCTGCAGCTGAGAAAGGCCAGGAAAAAAACCTCTGGAGAATTCAAGCAGCTGGGCTGGAGAAACACTTTGGTTTTGTGCAACTTGTGACTTCTAGCATTTGAAAAGTACAGTAAATACAGAGACAAGGGAGGAAGAAGACTTGGGCATACAACTAGTTAGTAAAGGAAGAGTGTTCCAAAAGAAAGGATGGTAGTACTTCTCTGTCATACTGCTCTGAAAGTTGTGTATAGCCCTGATCTTTCCCATTATTACTGTAGAGTTTTTTAACACTAGATGAAGTGTTAAAAATAGATTGGAGTAGCTTTTCACATACACAACCACAAGAAGGCAATTAACAGTTGAGGCTGGCAGAATCTACTTCATGGCAATACAGACGACAACATCTCTGTAGCTGTGACCCTGATTATGCTGAAGCCAGCTCTCCCATCTTGGGATCCACAGGAAGAATTTGAGTTTAAAAAATCTGAAAAATGTTTTAGCAAAGTCGTGTGTGTCTGAATCCTTCTCCTGATTGTTTGACATTGCTCTCTCACAACCCATTAAATCAGCACAAGTGAGGGCAAGCAGGCAGACAGATGCTGATGAGAGGCTGGTGGGAAGAAAGTGGAAACTTTTAAAACTAGTCGTGCCTCTTTAAAAATACTGTGTTAAATGGCACCAGGGAAGACCTGATCTGGAGAAAGGAGACCTCTGCATCCCCCTTCAGGAAAAGGGCAGTGATCTAGGCTTAACTTGTAAAGTCTGTGGCTCAACTGATCCTTGTTGCACTGTCACGAACCTTTGTGGCAATCCACTGAGTTAGAGAACACTGTCCTCACCAAGAGAATAAATGGTCTCATGATCTCCAGCCTTGCAAACCAGAGTTCACCTGGATACAGCTGTGGTCAGGAGAGCAGAGTAGAAAAAAACGTTATTTTATTAGCAAAGGTCAACTTTTGTGCCCTGGTTTTGTATATGGGTGCAGAAAATTGTTTTCTCCATCACATTTAACTTCAAATTGTACATTATATATACTGGTATAAACTTGTCAGAACATTTGCATGCCGGTATTTTAAAAAGGAAATTAATTTTAGAAAAATCAAAAGAAATTATGAGCAAGCAACTTCTGATGAAATTTTTCTCTCTCCCTGTAAATACACTGCATGGGCTGGGGGCTCTCTCACAGCCTGCCATGCCCCACTGCCCCAGCCAGGGACAGGGCAGGACAGGGGACAGACTGGGCAGACCCAGCCCTGGGCGTCAGCCAGTTCCCTGGGGCAAGTGGTGGCCAAGGCTGGAGCAAGAGCTTAGGCTGTCTGGGACCATCTTCCCATGTCTCCAAAGGAATGGACCACCCAAGGCTGGCCTGTCTCTAAGCCAGCCCTGGGCTGGCAGCCCAGAGGGGGATGCTCCCCCTCAGAGCCCTCTCAGAGACAGGTAAGGATTCCTGGGAATGCATTTCTTTTGCTGAAAGGAGAGGAAGGAAAAGCCCTTTTTGATGCCTGTGTGATATTTGCTGTTGTGATCCATGCCATCTCAAAAGAAGAGTGGGAAGACTGGAGGGTGGTAATCAACAGAGCAGAAAACATGGAAGGAAATGAGAAACTGATTAATTGCCAAAATTATGCTGCCATGAGCCATGGAACCATTAGTGTACTGCACCTCCCAGTAGAGCTCAATCCCTCATTGCAGTACCATGTGCTGCTTTCCAAAAGATTATGGAGTGATGTGATTGGCCTGTGTCATATATGTGACTTTCTCTTACCTCAGAAGGATTAATTTAGTAATGCCTTAGATACTCCCTAACTTAACAAAGGCCAGGTGAATTTGGGGTGTAGATCTTGCCGAGGGAAACACTAAGGATGTCTATCTTGCCCATGAAGGTGTGACACTCCCCTCTGCACACCCACTGCACGGGTTTAGCACTCTAATGAAGCCACCACATTATTTTCATCCTAGAGGATCCCACTCAGTACCTTCTTCAGTGTTCCCCATTCAGCACACAGCCCACAACTCCCACAACAGCTTTAGCAGACATCATTTAAATTAAATACTGATCACATCTTCAATTGTCACAGAGCTCTTCTTTCTGGTTCTTCCATGGACATTAAAAATATCAGTTGTATGGCATTCCTGCCACCCCTACAATTTAACCTCTGAGGAACTGAGTCACAGGTAAGTGCAAGCTCCTTCCTTTGGATGAACACTGGAGGTGATGAGGTCCTGATTCTTCAGATTTTTAGCCCATAACCCATTCTCTCATGGCTCCAATCCATCAGTTCTACCTTTGTGAGCACCTTGCATCTCTGTTAGCCTGGTCTTAAGGAACTTGCACTAGGAGACCAGAAAACAAGGAGCAGACAGGTTAGTGAGCCTCAGAGGAAAAAAAGGTTTTATGTGGTTTTTCTAGCATCACAGAGGAATATTAGGCCATAGATCCAGCTCTCTAAATTTGCATTTCTTTGAACTGGCATGAAATAATTTCTTTGCTACAACACATCCAATCAGATTCCCAAATTCTTTAACAAGGGTTTTCCAGGTAATGGCACCCTCCTTCACTGCAGCATCATAACACCAGAGCACCTGAAACCTCTTGAAAGTGCACACACAGTGCAACAAAATAATCTTAGACGCAATCTAAATATAGCAATTTTTTAAACTTTTGAATGCTAAAATTGAAACGTATTTTTTGAATTTTGAAAGGCCTAGCATATTTTTAACGTCTTGTCCAACAATTTCAAGTTATTAAATCCTTGTAAAATATGCTTTATTTGGTAATATGCATGCTGTTATTATGTTCCACAAGAAAACTGAATGTGAAGGACCAATTATACACTGCCTTTTATATTAGGTAAGTAGTTTTCAAGTGTGGGAAGTGTAATAAATACATTTCTTTCTGAGAGGGGAGTTCTAAGTAATAGTTTTTTACATCCACTCCATACTTATATTTCCTTAGTGGCGATGACTGTGAGGAGCTCAGATGAGAAGAATCAGGACCTATAATCTCAAAGACAGATTTTGCAACCTTCACCCACTTGAATGTTCTTTCCTCAGTTGTGTCCAGTAAGACAAGAAACCTGAATTTGGGAGGTACTGAAGTGAAAGCCATCTGATGAGTGAGAGAAATTTGGCATAAGAGAATTCAGGGCTTCTTGATACCATCCACACCAACAAGAATTTAAGACTCATAATGTGAGTCTGGTCAGGACTAATAAACTGATGGAGAGCCCTGGGTGGGCTCAGCCCCTTTGCAAACAAGGGAGATAAACAGCTGGTGCCTGCAGAAACAGCAGGAGGCAGTTGCAGTAGGCTGGAGGCAGGACGAAGAGCCTGCCCTGCAGGGATGTCCCTGGCACCCTGCACACAGCATGCGTGACTTGGGAGCCACGGGGAGCTGTTCAGCTCCTGACACTTCATCTGCCAGCAGCATGGTGGGCCTGCAGGGTGAAGGAGGTACCTCCTCCTAACATGCCAGGTGTGAGTCAACACCTGCATCCTCTTTGAAACAGTTCCTACTTCTCCATGCCACGGAAAAGTTGTACACAACATGGGATATGCAGAGTGACAGCAGTTGGCAGCAGCTTAAGCCCAGGCAACTATTTCATCATTAGTCTGAGTGCACAGTCATGCAAACTGATCACGTTTATTGCTGATTTTGTTTATACTTCTCTATACTAAGGGGTTTTCAGCCAAGAGTAACTCCCTTGTTCAGACCCAACTCATTTGCAGCAGAAGTGATCCTCAACCCTGCTGCATCTGTGCGCACCCTTGCGAAAACAGAGGCTGGGTGGCAACAGGATTGGGAGCAGTGCCAATCTTGCCTTGCCAACATGGATGTATACTCTAAAATACCCAGAGCTACTGTACATGAGGAACTGTGGTAAAAAGGACAAGCAGATGTGATTTACCTAATTGATGGCCTAATTAAGATCTGAAGAAGAGGTGGGTGATTTAGTGCTGTTGGAAAACAAGTTATTGAAAGGATTGAAAATTGATATAAAAGGTCTCAATGGTGTTTAATAAACAGAATTCACTCAAAAATGTTTTTAAGTGTTCCAGACCTCATTTTCTACTGCAGCTCTGCCAGACTATGATCTCCATGTGCAGTACAGAGCCAAGAGAGCACAGCTGGGGTGAGTGGGGGTTGCCACTGAGTTTTCTTGCACTCTGCTGATGTGATGCCTGTCCCTTAGACTGTGGCATTAGTCAGTAGATAAAGTACTGTGCAACGTCTCTCACTTCAGTGAAACTCCCATGTTCATTACAATGTGTTTTGTTCAGCAATTTCCACTCAATTGCATTTTTAAGTGCTTCAAAACAAGTCACTCTGGGCTGGATGTGGTTTAAAGAGCAAAGAATCACTATGCTCAGTCCTGAGGTGATCCTCCTGGAGTTTACCTCCTCCTTCTATTTGCTCCTTTGCCACTTTTCCAACTTTTTTCCTGTTGCCCATAAAAAGAAATAAACTGCTGGATCTCCCACTGTGTTGTCAAATTCTAGCCATCAGTCATAAGGTGGTGCTGCACCACAAAGGAAGACAGATGTCTCTAGGCCAACCTTGCTCTTAGATTTGTAAAACAGATATTTGGGCAGGGGAGGCTGGGAAGAGAAAACTTCTGCTTGATTGTTTGGAAATTCAGTAGTTTGTTTAATAAAGACGGTCTTGAGATGAGTGAGGAGCAAAAGCAACGTGTAGGTGACAAGGAAGGATCTTGCACAGTCTGAGTCACTTAGCAGTTTACCCCACAGGAAAGGAAACCATTCAGTCCAGGGAATCACTGGTGATGGGATTGCTGACAGAGCTACCTTTGAAGTCAGCTTTGGTGCCACAACAGGGCAAAGGGAGTGAATGTGAGTGACAGCAAATCTGGCTTCCTGTGTAAAATGATCCTACTTGCAAGTCACCTCTCATTGTGTATCTGGATAGCTCATCAAGCTATGTCATGTTCATACCACACTTGTGTAGAGGAGGGATCCCACACCTGTGGGATACTGCCTTAGCCACCATCAGCAAAGAATGGTCATCTCTTATCACTTAGAAAGGGAGATTATTAAAGAATCTGGGTTTCTAAAAATAGAGTCTGCAGGTGTTTTGCAAATCCAGCTTTCCACACAGACACAAAGGATTTGATCCTTCTGGACTGATTCAAACAAATTTGACACAGATGCAGGGATTCAAAGGTAATTAACATCTTTAAAAAATATGAGAAGTTAAGGAGAGACTCCCTATGAGACAGCCACGTGAAAACAACCAAAGAATCTATTCTGGAGAGAGAATTCATTATTCTATCGTTGGGGGGGGTGGGGATAAAACCCCAACAAGCAAGAAACAATTTTCCCCAAAATGTCGATCAAAATAGCACCTTCTCAGATACCAAATTCAATCATAAGACATAGTTTAATAGAAACTCTTACTCCAGTAGCTCAGATGTTCACAGGATAGTTTGTTCTCTGTGGGAAGCCTTCTTCTTTGAACCTGTTTCTTCCACTTGGTCAAAAAAAAGTTCTAATGATCTTCCCAGTGCCTTTAAAGACTTGAGGATTGTTACAGGAAAGGCCTTGAAAGAGTAAATGAAATATATGTTTTGCTGATGGTTGAAATTAGTTGTGGTTTAGATTGATTTTATTTTAGTTTTATGACAAAGAAATCTGGATGACAAAGAAATCTGGATGTATTTTCTTGTATATTTGTACTGGAAAATGAAATATAATAAATTCTGAATAAGCATCACCCAGTCCTTGTTTCATAAGCCTATAGAGATCTAGACCATAAAATAAATGAGCACAATATCACTGAAAGCTGGACTTAGTTCAGAGTTAGCTGAAAGATGCAAAATCATAATGAGACCTGCTAGCTTAAGCAAGAAGGACATTAGTATCCAACCACAAGTATTATTCCCTTCTCTTCTGCACCCTGTTTATTTCAGGAAGCCTGTGAAGTTTTGATCTTCAAAAATGTGGCCTATGTACTTCTGAGTGGAGAGAAACATACAAAACTGTTGATGTGGCTTCATCATGGGTTTTGAAGTGAACCAAGGTGTTTATTTTTTTCTCTTGCTATTTGTACCCAGTTGAGAACTGATCTCATTCAGCACAATACAAATGTCACTTTTCAGCTGATCAGAAAGATTTACACATGAATCAGGGTTGTTTTTCTTTTTTTTTTTTTTTTTAAGACATCAGTTACTGTTCGAACATAGTCTTGATATTGGAGAAAAAGGAGCTGGGAAAAATTATTTATGAATTTTTCAGGTATAGGTAGAGTCAGGAGGGGACTTGGCAGCTATGTCCATTCCCCTCACTTGCTGCTTTATCTTGGAGGTGCCTGAGGTACTGAGGATACTAAGTCTCTGACACTGGGAACTGCTGACATGCCATCAAGCACCAAACAAATTTTCTGTCTCTCAAGTACTGGCAGAAGTCCCCAAGGAGGCCAAAATCAAGCTCCTGTGGCCTCCATGGCTTGGTAACAATGCTCCAGCTGCAAAAAATGGAGTTTGGCCCATTTTCTGCCACTTAAAACTCCATGAAATGTTTCTTTTCAGCCATCACTCTTGGCTAGACTATGAGTCAAATTTAGGATTTTCCATGCAAGTTCTTAATTTGCTTCCCCACCGGAACAATTTGTGAACAACATTGAAAGCACAACGTGTTTTGGATACTCCCTTACTGACTAAGACCTCGTTATCATCTGACACATTGTACAGCTGGGGACACATCTCCAATGGGATCTTCTAGTCCAGCCATAACATATCAAAAAAAATCTATGGTAATTTTCTCTTCAAACCAGAACGGCTTTCCACACATCCCTAAGATCAGCAAAACCAGAACTCATTGGATCTGAAAGCCCTCAGAGTGCTCATTTGCTCAGATTTGGAGAGATTTTGACTGGTGTAGGTCATAATGACTGAAGCTGTGACTGTCTGGACGACAGAGGATTGAGAAGACATTAAAGGGAACAGCCTTATATAAAAAGAGGTAACATTTCAAAAACACCTTATTTCTGCTGGAAGTCAAGCACATTTCCTCCACGCTCATCTCCAGTGAGAAATACCCTGGAATTTCCCCCCCTGAAGTGCTAACTAGTCTGCTATGAGAGAAAGCCCAGATGACTTTGAAGTGGTAAGTATGCTTAAATTTGCTGCAGGCTTCAGTACCCCTGAGGGTCCTAAGGACTACAAATTATTTTTATTCATTTAAAATGAAATAGAAATTTAAAAAAAAATCAATACAGCTGAAAAAAAGACGCTGGAGAGTTGTCTTTTTTTCAGCCCCCTCAGTCTCCCTATGGTGTTTTGTCTTCAATCTAATGGGATCTCCCTTGTCTTTTCTTCTGGAGAAAATTCTGCTTTCATTCAAAGCAAAGTAAAATTTGACACATGGTCTGGAAAAAGCAAAAAATATTGCTGCCGTAACTGTGTCTGTTGTGAAATTAGGACTGTTGGTGTGTTTATTTGCATATTCTGCCAGCAGTGTATGTGGAGAAAAGCTCCAGTGAAAGTGCTGTCACAGAACAACTTATTACTGCACCACAGGGTATGACTGCAGCAAAGATGCCATGTTTCACCAGCCCCAAGAATGCTGCAGTGGAGACCATGAGTTACACTTTGTCACACAAGAGGAGTGTTTAGCTGGTAGTCTATGTTGATATCTGTGCTTCCACATCTTCCATTCTGCTACTTCTATTTTAGCCTTGATGAGGCTACTGAAGATGCATCTGTCACACTGCTGTCAGACACCCAGTTACTCTGCAGGAGTAGCATGGGCTGACCCATGCGAGAACAGATTTAGTGTTTGGAGGCAATTTTCCTTGCAGTTTGTGGAAACAGGAAGCTCAAGGAGCAAATGTGTCATCCAGCCAACTTGCATCAGTAGATTAAATGCTGTATCCCTGTTGTCCAGCCTATGGTTACCTCCGTGCAATTCAGCTAAATATTCCCCAAAATATTGAAATATTTCTAGGAAATGCTTGTAACTGCATATTTAGTTTAGGTCCTACAAACCCTTTTAATCTTCATGCATTTTCTCCACACTTCAAGTACATTAGCTCCTATGGCAATGAGGTGTCATTGGCATGGCAGAGTTCAATGCCATTCATAATAACCTCTATTTAGGGGGAATTATAGAGTCCATTTATAAAATAAAAAGTCGTATATAATACAGTTTGTCAAATAAAGAATGTATTTATGGGCCAGGTTTGGATCTGGTGGTGTGGGTGGGAATTTTGCTACTGCCTTGAGTTGTATCCAGTATGGTCCTTATGTTGCACACCATATGTCTTGCCAACCACCACACAATCCCTCACCCCAAACTGCTACCTCCTCTATTTTTTTGGAAGAATATCTACGAAGACAGATTCATGTGAAGTACCCTCATTGTTTACAATGAAGGTTAAAAGCGTAATTATTTTTAGGAGTTCCTCAGTGATAGGAAAATCTAGATTTCAGACAGAGATGCCAGATGATCTAGTCTTGACTAGGAAAAAAAATGACTTCAGAAAAAAGATTTCTGCAGGTACTGCACTCTCTTCTATTTCATGTCTCTGCACCCGCCTCTCACTGACTCCTGGCTGCCATTTTAAAGAATAGTATGGAAATTATTTCAGACATGTAGAAGATGGGGTGTGATTCAGTTCGAGATCTCAGTGGGCTGCAGGGATGAAATTGGCGATTGTGAAAAGTCTTCCTACACATTTTCCATATATTTTACATGTCATCCCACAAAAGGAATGAAAATAGAAGAGTCCATTTTACCGAAGCTGTGAGGAGTATAGAAACCAGAAAAGTGAGTAAAACATGCCAGAATGCCTCCATTTTACACAAGCCATTCCAGAAAAACCAGGGAGCAGTCATCTTCCACACAGAATATTTCTTAAAATCTCTGACACTAATCCAATTCCTTCATCGTGTATCTTGTGCAATCAATGTGCTTGGGATAGAGAAATAATTCAGAAAGAACAAGATAACTCCCTAAGAAAATGCAGGAAATCTAAAAGTGGAATCAATAGCCAATAGTAATTGAAAAAACTGGATTTGGGCTTGTGTAAACTGGCAGATCAATATTACTGGAGTTTTGAACAAGGTAGTTTCAAAGGAGATTTGAAGGGAGTGAGGGAGTCTTCCCATGTACTGTGATAAGAAAAGACCTGGATAAAATAAACCTGATACACTGATTTAAAAGGTAATTTCTTCCTGAGATCCTTTTGCGCTACGTTGTTTTGGTCATTATGGAATTTCTGATGATCCTGTACTGATAGAAATAGTATCTTTAGACAGACACATGGAAGTGTGTGAAGAAAAGCACCAGGATGACCATGTGAAGAGGACTTTATTCTGCAATGCCCTCAGAGGCTTATGAAAAACACTGCCTGAAGCACACTGACATCCTAAAGCCTCTCTGAGCTAGTTTCCAGCAGCCTACTGGGACATCTAGGATGGGGAACTCTGTATATGAAGGCAACCAAGGATCTTATGGAGGGATCATATTAAACCTCTAGAAGCAGCATGTGTTTGTCAAGATCCAGCTTTGTGGTTGCAAAGGGTGCTAAATTTTAGAAATTCAGTGCTAACTAGGGAAGGCTACAAGAAGTTTTAATGTCTTACACTAACTTTCGCCTGAACTCTATTCAGCTCTGCCTGACTCTTTATGCAATATGGGACATATTGATATGTGTCAGTTCTGTCTGGAGGGATGTACCAAAAATATATCAATCTTGGTACATGATGAGACTGAATTGAATATTAAATTGTTATTCTACATAGGCAACACATTGCCTAGATTGACTCACACATACAAAAAGAAATGTCTGACTTAATTTCTGTGCTTTTTATGTCATTTTTGTGCATTTCGGTAATTTTAAGAAGAATCTGGTCTACTTTCACAGCTGAAGTTTGTTTCTTGTGAAAGAGGAACAGTGACATCTTGTGGTTCAACTATAGGAAAAGCATACATTTTATCGCTATCTTTTCTTGGATGTATTTTCTCTTTTTCTATATAACTTAGCAAGAATAGAATCTAAATTTTGGCTCTGAAAAAAAAAAAGGGATAGATAGACCCTAACAGCATTTTACATGGGCAATAATCTTTCTGTATATGTGGGATTACAGGCACAAAGAAATTGAAGATATTTAATAAATGTGATGTTTTAGCTTCATGCTAATTAAAATAGAATTATTTTACATTATATTAATAATAAAAGAAAATAACTTAGAACAAAATTTAAAAATAGGTATGAAAAGTGGCTTTTGAAAAGCAAAGTCCCATCAGGCCTAGTATTTAAGCCTTTCTTTCATAAGCACCTTTGGGCTTACTGTCTTTGGAAATACTTTGATTACCACTTTTGCCAGAATGTATTTGAAGGACTAGACTTTATTCAGAATATGATGGCATATCTCCAGGGTAAGCTGAGAGCACAAGCAAATGTAATAACTGAGCA
This sequence comes from Corvus cornix cornix, assembly GCF_000738735.6. Classification (NCBI taxonomy): domain Eukaryota; kingdom Metazoa; phylum Chordata; class Aves; order Passeriformes; family Corvidae; genus Corvus; species Corvus cornix. Next base: position 129,226,959 of record NC_046333.1, on the reverse strand, counting down.
AAGCATGGCCATATTCACGAAGAAAAAAAAAATCTGATATATTGATTTAAAAGGTAATTTCCTCATGAGACCCATTCACACGACGTTATTTTGGTCATTATGGAACTTCTGATGATCCTATACTGATAGAAATAGTATCTCTAGATAGAGCTGAAACATTTTCCAAAAATTGTACTAACAGAACTTTACAAAGGCCTTGCAATAATAACAGAATAATTTTCTGTAGAAGAAAAGAACTTCAGAACTCCTTCCCTTTGGCATAAACTTAGCATCATATACTGGTGACATCCTGAAGAACTTGTCTTAAGGCTCTGTTTTCTTATCAGATATATGAATCAGAAACATTGTTTCTGCAGTTGTCTTCACATCAGGTTCACACTCTAGATTTTCTTCCCAGTATATTTTGCTCTATTTGCATACTTATCAGTTGTGAGGTTGTCCCTTACTTGGTTTGCTTTTATTAAGATTCTCAGTCACTGGAACTGTTACATTACAGCTCTCTATGACGGTGGCAGCAACACAAAGAGCAAACGTTCTCCTGTCCCCTGACTTCTCAAACACAAATGGCCAAGTGGATGGGTGACAGTGATGAAGAATGAAGTTGGAATAGAAAACAAACCTGTTCAGACAGAAAGGCTGAAATGTGTTTCTTGAGCATAAGTGATTTTCTCCACAGCTTCAATTTCATGACTTTCTTCCCCTTCGATGCAAACAACCTCCAAAGGCAGAAATGTGTTTATAGGAAAGGGGACACCTCAGCATGATGTCGATGCTGTGCATGATGCAGACATTCATGATGGAAGAAAGGAATGCCAAGCCTTAAGCTGTAAAGACAGCATTGTTGACAATAGATTATTTCTTACCTTTCTTATCATTCAAAAGGTATGTACTCAGATAGGCACTTCTTTAAATATAAAGAAAAAAAATAGAAAATCTCCACATACAGCACAGAAATTGTTCACTGAAATTGTTAATTTCAGAGACAAAAGAATACACCGTCTAACATTTGCATGTATTTCATTATGTTTGACTGGCATATGGTGATCCATAAGCTTGCTGCTAATATAGAGCCTGTGTTTTTTAATTAAATTGATGGTCTTAAAAAAGGTACCTAGTCTCCTGAGTAAGGTATAATCTTTTCAATTTTGAATATTGCATGGTCTCACACCAGCGCTGCAGTAGCCCTAAAATTGCTTCAGCCTCTAGAAGTTGCTTCAGAATAATTTTTAAATATAGGCTTGTAAAATTATAGTAAAGGACAAAGCAAAACTATAAGCAGGGATTTCCCCAAAGAAAAATGAAACAAAGAACAGCGCAGGCTATAATTCAAATTGTCAATTAGATTTCACTCAGAGGAGTTTGAAAATTAGGTTTTTAATTTCTATGTATTCCTTCCACTAATCTGTTTGTGAACTTTAGACTGTCAGCTGAGAAACAAAAAGAGAGGAAAACTAGACTCTTTTGAACCAGAGATTTAATAACTCCCCCAGGTCACAGTGCTCATTATAAAGGGAATGAAGTGCTGGTTCTTGGGCAACAGAGCAAACATCTGCATCCTGAAACAAGCCAGGTGCTCTAAATCAGGGCAAAACCAAGGCAGCCCAAGCAGCAAAATCTGAGCATGTCCTCTGTCTCTCCAGCCTGCCTGAGTGCCTGTTATGATTGTGTCTGCAGCTGGAGCGACCTCCCAACCGAATAAGCACACCTGGAAGCACTGATGGGCAGCAGCTGTCTGGCACCCACAGCGAAATTCCCAGCAGGCATCAGGTGTTTGCCTGACTTTTCCTAGGGGAGCTGGATGCATGTGCACTGTGCAAGCTTTAAAATGTCATTGTTAGTTTGTGTGTCAGTGAATAACATTTAGGTCTTGAATTGAAATGACAAGGGAAAGAAACATTCTGAAAGAGGTTCTGCTTTTGGCAAAAATGCTCACTGCATTTTTATTGTGAATTTTCTTCCAGTAAATCTTTCAAGCCTCTCTCCTTGTGAACAATAAAATGTTACCTTACAAACAGCTGAAAACTGTGCACACGTATCCCTATAAGCAATGCATTGTCTCCTTTATATTCCCTTTCCCAGACAGTGCTTTACCAAAGTACAGAATTTTCACACATTTCTTCAAATATTTCTGTATAATGGCAGTTTACATGAACTGATTATCTGCTCTGTTCTTCCAAGTCTGCCTTTGCTCATCAAAACCATATATTACCTGCTTCCTGACTCCTAAAATGAGGAGATGCATTCAAGAGAATCACTACAGGAGATGCCTATTTACACACAGGTTTGTATACCTACATAATTTTTAATATCAGCAGTGCATGTGTAGGAGTATTCACAGCCCTGCAGATATCCTCATGAACAAAAGCTTTCACACTTGAATGTTTGCAAGTCAAAGGCAGAGCAAATGCCACCAAAGGCTGGTTTTATGAATGGGGATCATGTGGTTTTATTTTACTCCAAAGGTTTATGCATCTGGGAGCTGTGTTGCATTGCTTGAATGGTGCATTTTTGCTTTGATATGATTTCATTCTCAGTTTGGTCCAGGAGTCATGTATTAAACACTTTCTTTCTTTCATTGGGTGAAAAATGCATTGCTTTAGCTCATACAATACTGTCTGTTTTGAAGTCCATATATGTACAACAGGTTTTTTACAACTTCTACAAAATCACCTTTTGGGTAAATCATACGTAAGAAAGAACATTCCCCATGTGTCTGGGTTGTCCCAGGCATGTCGTCTTTTTACCTCCATAATGAATCTTAGGATGCAGGAAGCCCAAAAGCAAGCAGAAATCCTACGCTGTGTACATGTGTCATTTGCCTGATTCCCCCGGTAGTTTATAGACTGTACAGATGACAGTGTAAACGCAGCGTGCACTGGATCCATCTGACTGACTGTGTGTGCACAGCTGCACAGCACATGCAGAGCACATCAGACATGCTGAGGTTGGGATGCACTTCCAGTTCATATGTAGGCCACCTGGGTGGTTCATGCACACATACTTCTGGCCAGGAAACCCTTGTCACAAATACAGCAGTCCTAATCTAATCCAGGAGCAGATCTGGAAACAAGTGCCAATCACCACAATTCTTCTGCTTCCTCCCTTAGACATGTCTTTGGCATTGCAGATCAGAGATGAACTCCTACCTGTACACACTGAACTCTTACGTTTATCTGTTTTGTAACATTGCTATTCAAAAGGTTTCCTGTCTTTCCCAATTTTAATTTATTGTGACTTCAAAATTTATTAGCTCTGTATCATATTTTAAAGGTGCCTATATGAAAGGAAATATATAATGCATTTATTTTCTAGAGACTGTATTTGGCATTCCCAAAAGGGGTTTCCAACTCCATGTTCCTAACCATCTGAGAGATAGCAGCAGCCAGAAACCTAATACTTTTACACAGGCAGACATGGTTCTAGTCCTGCATGCAGAGCCCAGGATCAGTCACGAAGAATCAGTTAATTGCAACATCTCCAGCAGAGCTTAGCCGTGTACTGGCAAAGCCACTCTGAAACCCTCTGCCACACTGAAATCCTCCTGTAAATGATTTGGCTTGTCTTTGACCATTTCACTGGATTATTTGATATAAACACTATGCATTTTTTGCTTGCTGTTACACAGTCATCTCCAATTAGTCATCTACAAATTAGTGGTCAAAGTAAACTAATGCTTTGTTGGTCTTTTCCTCTGGTTTTGTGTTCACTGATGAGAAGAACCTGCTTGTTATGGATGGATGAGTTTTTCTCAGAATTTCTGCTTTTTCTCAGGATGTTGTCTACAGAATTGGATTGTGGTTTTAATGTGACCTCAGCTCTGCATTTCTGTACTGCAAAAGACATTCAGATTTGATTTAACCCTTGTCTACATTTGCACACGACTTTTGGATGAGATATTTTTTTCTTAAATGGTATTTAACACCAGATTATAAAGACATCTTTCAGCCTTAGAGTCACCAAAGCAAATATATTTGCCAGAATTACCATTATTCATTAGCCTTTCCGGGAAGTAAGTACCATAAAGTGTATGGCACTGCACCTAGATTTATAACAGCTGCTCATGTTACAAATTTAATTTTAGAAAACTGTATATGCACATACATATAAATATGCAATGATTTTCAAGAAAAATCATGCAGTTTGATGCAGCTTAATAAGCACTAAGCCAGACGATATTACAGCAACATTGGTACAACTCATCCTACAAACTTAAAAGCATTGAAAAGCTAGAGCTACCAAGGCAATCTTGACTGTGATCCGTATCTCCTTAAGTCACCTGGTATTGCAATAGACCATCTGATCACTGTCTGTAAGTTAAAAGGTGTGTCCTACAGAGACGTGGGTTTTCTCTCAGAGATGGTACATTGGGCTCTCAGCATGGGCAGCAATGGTAGTAAGTCAAAGGATAAAAATCAAGATGTTTTCTTTCTTCTCTTGGCAGCAGAGATCTGCAAGCTTTGGTAATGTTATTTCAGAGTTAAGAATGGCCTCAATAGCTCCACCTCTTTAGATTTTCTTCATTGCTAAAGCACATGATCAATATCATGGATATTTTCTGGAAAAGGTCAATCTGGTATGGCTCTGATAGTGCTGCTGGTGAATACATAAACAGTAAGTGTTGATAAAAGATCAGAATGATTCTATTTAAATTATCCACTCTATTTTAATGTAATTTGTGTCTGAATAGCAAAGATTATTATCAGGTAACACCTAGTTTTATAAGGAAGTCCTCATGAAGTTCAGCAAGGGCTTATCAATGTCTATAGGAACTTTTCAGCAGTGCCTAGTGACAGGAACAGAGGAAACAGGCACAAAGTGAAGCATCAGAGGTTCCCTCTGAATACCAGGAAATACTTTTTTACTGTCAGGATGACCAAGCACTAACACAGGTTGCCCAGAGAGGCTGTGAAGTCTCCCTCTTTGGAGACATTCAAAAACTATCTAGACATTGTCCTGGGCAACTGGCTCTGAGTGGCCCTGCTTGAGTGGGGTGAACTGAACCAGATGACCTCCAGAGGTCCTGCCAACTTCAGCCAATCTGTGAATCTGTGATTTTGAAAAGAGATGGATTTTTCAGCAGCAAAACTTTGCCGTTTGTAGTGTCCCGCCATTCATTTTAATCATCAAGTGCGGCTGTTCATAAGAGCTGTAACTTCAGGAAGGGACATATCCATGGAGAAGAATTTTAAGAAAGCTCAGGTCTCCAATCCCTGCAGCTCATGACCCAGCAGTTAGTCAGGCACACACAAGGACCACTGCAGTGTTTCCCTCATTGTTTCTAGCCCTCACACTGCTGGCGTGTCTGCTTGCTCAGAGGAAAGAGCAGCACTTATGTGCTGTGAGCATGATGAGAATAACCCGAGGGAATGGGACCCCAGCATAAAGAACATGCTGTTTCACTTAGACACTTTTTCAAGAAAATGAAAAAAACTTAAAACAACATGTATGCAATCGAAGCAGTTTCCTTTGGATTAAAAACAGAACATTAGACACATATTTAATCAGTTTTGCTGTCCCTGGGGGTGTTAATATTTGGCACTCTCCCCCTTTCAATTAAGAGCTGGTTCTCTAGTTCTTAAATAAAACTAGTCAGGAAATTTCCACAAATGCTTTCTCATATAAAATGCATTTTCTGCAAAACTGAACTTTACTGCAAGGAAACAATAATATTCCTTGAAGTTTCTGAATCTTCACTGGGAAACACTGACTCCAAGAAAAATATTTTGGCTAGTTAAAACACTTCAGACCAGATCAGTTAGACCATACCTCATGGTCACAAAAGTCAGAGAAATGTCTCATGGCAGTTTAGTTCAGATAATACATGCCCCAGTTCTTTTTTGCAAAAGCTTCTTTGTCTGACTTACACCACAGACATTCCTGAAGCTGAAACACCAGACCAGGTGCAATTGAACTGGGGACCCCAAACCCCAGAAGAAAAATGGGGATGCTGCATTTGAACTACAGTTCCTGTGAGGAATTGAAGTCCCTCTGAGTCCTGAACTAACATTTTTATGATATTTTGATAAATAAAATTAGGCAGTTTTTATTTGGCATTGTTAAGAAATTTAACTTCAGTCAAAGGAATTCAAAGGATCTGCTGAAATGCATTTTAACTAGTTCTGTAAAAATATTGATATTCATTGTTTTCCCCCTTAAAATACAAAGACAAGTAATGTCTTGGGGTTGTTCCACCTTTCTTTGTGAAGCAAGCTGTAACAGAAACCTGGCCTGATCCAGAAAGTCACCTCTCAGTTTGCTAAAGTTTAAGATAAGGATGAGCCAACATCTCTTTCAGTCTGTTCTCCTGAACGTCCCAGAGCACAGCATTTTATTCAGTGTCCATGCAGTGAGTGAACTCAGTAATATGTATGACTAAAGTAAAACTTGTGTGAACACAGGTCTCCCAGAAAAGCATTCAGACCTGTTTAGGCAGTATCACTGGGCTTTTTCAGTATTGTGTTGCAGTAGCTCCTTGCCATTGCTGCTCAGGGCCTGTTTCACGTTTTCTTCCGATTTCATCTGGCCAGAGCTTCCAGCCATAACTCTTGCTGTAGCCATATCTGTTTGATTAAAGATTACTTAAACATCCACCTTTTCACTTGAATAAACACACTCTGCTTCCGGTCCGTGAAGGAAAAGTAACTTCTCGAGCTTTCAGAAAATTTTGTTTACTCTTTTTCCTAATTTTCCTTAACTCTTTCTTTTCTAATTGCACAACACCTTGTTTAAATAGCTAACTCTAGTCCTATGTGTCATGTTCTCATGCTAGTCTTAAAATGCACACACAGGAGAAAAGTTACTCCTGATTTCTACTTATCACTGACCTGGTTGTATACCTGGGGACTTCATAAGTCATCTGGCCTCAATATCATGGCAGTAAATTGTCATGAACTTTAATGAGTCTCCATGTCCTTTGCCTTGTGTTCCCTGCCTTATAGCTACAGTTGCTTTCCAATACTTTCTAACCTTACTAGGGCACTCTAACTTTTTATAGAGTACTACAATTCTCCCTTGATGAATTTACCACACAGGAATAAATTTAATATATTCTGTGATCCAAAAAGTAATCTGAACTTTGACTTTTTCTTTCATAAAATATACAACTCTCTTGAGAAAAGGATTTTTATGAAGAAGTGCTGATATATCCATTCTTTCTTCCCTCTCCTTCCCCCGCCTTTTTTTTTTTTTTGATAGAACAACACAAAAAAAAAGCAAAACAGAATACATTCAGATTAAATGGCAGTGGACATAAGTGTTCAAGTTCTTCTATCTTTTTCCCCTTTTTCCCCTCTTTTCCCCCTTTTTTTCCCTAATCAAATTTTCGTCCCCCTTTTTTTAAAATTTTCATTTCTAGAAATTTATGTAATCTGAAACTATGGTCAATTCTGAAAGAAATGAAAGAAGCAAAAAAGTCTGGCATTGCTTTCCATAGGGAAAGTAGAACCTGTGAACTTTCTACTTTGTTGAAAGACAGAATATAAAGGAGTAAGTACAAAATACATAGGACCTCACCAAGAGACAGACTGGGGAGGCTAATAAGAAAAAGAGATCTGTAAACTCAGAACTACTCAGTTCAAAGAAAGACCTATGTATATTCTCAGAAAAAACTGCATTGCAGTCAGTAAAGGTAAAGGAATGGGATGCACTGGGGTCCTGGTGTGGCCTTGCAGGTTGAGGTGGGAGCAGAAGGGAGCACTGTGAATTCTTTCCAGATGGAGACAGTGTCTAGAAGGTCTCAAAGATAGCACGAGGACAGGAACTCTCCCTGAACTAACCTTTGAAGAATAAACACCAGTGGCTGGGCTTGCAGAGTGGCTTTCGGGAAGAGGATCTAAACCTATGGCAACCCCTGATTGCACCACCGTGACCCCCAGAGCAATCCTGACTTAATTTACTGAGAGCAAGTACTCTTTCCATGCACTTGCTAACCTTGCAATCCAAGCCACCTCTGCTTCCAAACCTTGTTCCTTAAAGCCTGGGCTCTAATAAAGCCACCAAGAAAATTCCCATAGATTTCAGTAAATACAAAATTTTACCCATTGTGCATTTGTGCTGTACCACCATTAATAAAAATTCTATGAGCACATTCAGTAACAGATGAAAAGAACCCAGTCCCCTTCTATTGTCCTTTGCTCTGCATCTGGCAGTGATCAAAACCAGCAGCAGAGTCTCACTAGTCAGGGGGAGAAACAAACACTGTGTGATGAAATATACCCATGCAAGGCAGTGTTCTTGCCCACCTCCTTTTCAGCTGAGGCAATGCAAAGTTGATAGACAGATAAGAGTGACACTCCTCAGCTTTCAGTGATCACAGTATTTGAAGGGCAGGCAAATAAGAGAAGGTGACGTTCCCAAATCTTTTCATGCCATGCACAAACAAGGACCTATCCCTCTTCACCTAGTGTCATCAGGAAGTGGCTCTCCAGAATTTATTAGACCAGTTCTCTAGTACATCAGCTGGGAATCAAGCTTCTTTTGTTTGCACTTTTGAATTTTAAAGGAGGAGCATACGGTTTATGTGTTGACTTCATGTGCGTCTGCATCTGTGTGTAAATCTATGTAGAAAAGCTTAGTGTAAAAGCTTGGAATAATCATTATAATATTAGGCAATAGAAGCAAAAAATCTACTCACTTCCTTCACTTCACTGACAGAAAAGTATGACAGGGAGCAAAATCCAAAGCAATACTTGACCCTGGTTTTTGGATGCTGGCTCTGAACTGTCAGTGGCCATTAAATCAGATAAGCCACGAGCCTAAGCCAAAGTCTAAAGCATTATAAGGCCAGGAAGGTAAAAAGAATCAGGGCCAGTGCAAGCTTTAAAAGTCAGTAAAGAATTTTAAAGCCATATGCTGCTTAACAGGCACCAGGGTAGAGGGAACGTGAGACTGGAGAAATATGATCTGCAGATCAAGTCCTAGTAACAATTCTGGCAGCAGCAACATTCAAAACCATCTGCAGCCAGTTTAGCAAACAATCTGGAACACCACCAGGAACAAATTAAAATAGTCAATCCTGGAAGTCATGTAAGTCTGTATGAACAAGAGCCTGAGCAAATGAAATGGTGTTTTCATGAGAATATCTTGCAGTATTCTCAAAAAACATCAAAAGATTTTTTTTTTTTTGCCCTCTCTTTCATGTGAAGACAAAAAGCTGAAAGGAGAGTCACATGGGTAGGCAGAAAGAAACGTGTTTCAGCACTGGAGCTCCAAAGCAATCAAAATGCCACAGATTTCACTGGCAGCAATATTAATACAAGTCAGGAAGAGTCCTCCTGTACACTGTAGGACCTTAGACCCGGATATTCCACTACGCTTTGCAGCACATGTTGAGTGCAGGAGCTGGGAAGCAAATGTGCTGAGAAATCCCACGGAGAGGGGTGTGGGTGAGAAAACTGGCTAGCATATGCCGTGCTCCGACATGTAGCAATTGAACTCTCACTACATGGATCTCATTGTGCAGCACCTCCCCCAGCAAGAGAAAAAAACCAGTGCATGTGTGTAAGAGGTTAGGAGCTTAGGATGCGGCGCCAAGAGGAAACGGAAAAGGGGAGACAAGTAGAAAAACAGACAGTTGTGGAAAATGCAAGGAAACACAAGTCCATTAATGCTATCCACTGAGCATCGTGAATTGTCTGGGGTGAGAGAAACAGCAAGAGAGAAAGTGCTTTCACAAAGGCCCACACACTGGACACAGCACCATCAGGGACCTCTGTTGTGGACTAGATCCCCTCTTTTGGGGGAACTTCTGTCTGCTAAGTCACTCCAGGCATGAGAGGCATCTCTCCCCCTTGCTGCTCCAGCACCATGACCTGCTCTGCTCCAGCAGAGAAAGCAAAGGCTTTCCCACATACTCCTCCAACTCACTCTCCTTTTTAACCTGGGAAAGACAGGAAGGTTTTCAGTTGGGAGTTTGTCTGGATTTTTTTGAGGCAAAAGGAAAGCTGAATTCAAACCAAATCCCTGGCACTTCAGATTCTCGCTAGTTTAGCTGAATACCAGGAGCTACTGGAGAGCTCTTTTCACAGAGCAGTTTGACCCACCAGCACAGATGGAGACGCAGAACATACGATCTGGGCCAGGTTCTTGTTCAGATACTGCAGGGTGTGAACAGGCAAGTTTCATGCAGTGTCTATTAAAAGGAACATTAGCATGATATTAGCTTGTTTTTGAGTAGCCAGGAGGACAACATGAGAACAAAAAATTAATTTCAGATTAATAGTGCTGTGACTTTTGTTTTAGTCACTCTACTCTTAGCTTTATTACTCCAGAATTAATAGATATTAAAGCAGAATTGTGTCCACTTTAATTGCAAGTATAATTCCTATCCTCTTTGGCTTTGACAGGCAAGGTGAGACTGAACCCTTGGTCCCAGACCTGAGGAGGGTTATGTTCCAGGGTTTCTGGCATAATAACAGAGCTGTGATGGAGCTGGCTCATTCCCAAGCCCTGCTGCTCCTTTACTTTGCCCAGGAGAAGGGTGGTTAAGCTCACAGCAAGTCAGGGCTGATCTCACACTAGGTGACCATTGCCAATGAGTCCAATTGACCAATGAGACCATTGCCATTCTCTTTCTGTTGGTTATGCCACGATTATTTTCAATCCAGCCTTAAATCTACAGTCAGAGTAAAATAAAACAAAATATAAAATAAAATAAAATAAAATAAAATAAAATAAAATAAAATAAAATATGATGATAAAATAAAATAGTGATTTATATCCAAGAAAACATTTGCTGACAGTCTGGGGCAGAGGAGGGGAAGCCAAGAAGGCACCTATAAAATACCATTGCAATTTGTGCATCGAGGCTTTTTTTTAGTGAAGGGGATGGCAGGCAGCACTCCGGGCTGATGAAGCTCACAATAAAAAAGCATAGAGACCATTCCCTGGCTTTTTAATTGTCCTTTCTAAATCACCCACGGTATGGATTTGGGAATTAAGTGGTTTAATAGCTGACTCAGCCCAATGGTTTTGATGACGGCTTTATTCAAACGGGGGCGCGGCGCGGGGCCGGGCGGGGAGCGGGGGCGGGCCGGCCGCGCCGGGGGCTCGGGGCTCCGGAAGGGCCCGTGCCCCGCAGAGCCCGCCGGGGCCGCGGCCGGGACAGCAGCTGGGCAGCCGGGCCCGTGCCCCAGGGCAGCCGGAGAGCCGAGAGGGCCCGTCCCGGCACCCTCGCACACAGCCGTGCGCCTGGGAGCAGCCGGACAAGGCTGGTCACCGCGGCATTTCGGGGCTGGGCAGCTGCCCTAGCCCCTCAGCAGGAGCCCCGTCTCTGCGCTGCTGAGGGATGGCCCGCAGACCCGGGCGAGGGGAGAGCTCGCTCCTGCCTCTCCACGGGCCCCGAAACACCGACGTGGCCCCGAAACACCAACGTGGCCGATCCTACCGAGCAAGGCAGCAAAGACAGGTTTAAAAATAGAAGGCAAGTTCCATTTTCGTTCTTACCTGCGTCCCAGCTCCTCATTTCATGCCCAAACTTCAGTCCATCCCTATACCCCACGGTAGCAAAGCTACTAACAACACAAGTCCACACTTGCTGGGGTTGATACCAGAGTAGAACCAAGAGAGCAAGATGTGAGCCAAGAAAATGCCTAGTGAAAGCCAAAAGTCCAGCTCATGCTCCCTGTCTCTGCCCTTGTCCTCCGCTCCTTACAGCAGGAGCGAGAGGGATGCAGGATTCGGGCAAGGGGGTCACCAAAGATGGTGATGTATAATCAGTAGGAAACCCCAGATTCCCCCTCAAGCCCTCAGAGAGGAGGTCATTAGATACCTCAACCTGCCAGAAAAGACCTGCCTCTGGAGGTCTTCAAAGCCCCTTATCCTTCTTGGTCACCTGCTTAGGGAATATTAGCACTGAGTTTAGCAGGACTGTTTCATTAGGTACCCACAGCATAAATCTACATTTGGCAGACAGTGCCAGACCTATCATGCACCCTATTTTGCATAATATTTTTTCCAAATATAAAAATGCTTTATTTTTACATCTGTTTTTCTTTGAAGGACTTGAAGTCAACCAAATAAACTTGTGAAAATAGATATGAGTATAATTTCTTGTTTTCTGTAAGGCTCTCAATTCACCATAATATAGGCCACAGGAAAAAAATATTTTTCCACAGCTTCTAAATCCCGAATAAATTAATTAAAGAAGTAGAAATAAAGATAAAAATGCTTAATCACTTTTACCCATATTATTGTATCATTTTTTTCAGGGTAGAAAGGCCCAGAACTTTGTAAAGCTAATAGACCACAATATTTAGAGCAGATCGCATGATTTGTGAGGTATAACAAGTCCTCAGGAGCGAGACATAAAATGAAGTGAAAAAAAAAGATGAAAAGGAGTAAGGAAGCCATAGCTAGAGTTCTTACCATTTTTGTTGAATAGGATATCCTGCCTACAACTTTCAGAACAAAAAGGCCAGCATAAAAGAAACCTGGGTTTTCTCACTTCTCTTTAAAGAATTGTATTTTCATATACTTTCTTTATATGTTGAGAAAGGATGAACGAACTGTGGATGTTTTTAAAGAGCAAATGGATGACCAAGTAGGGTTAGGCAGAGCTGTACACCAAGAAGTGATTAGAACGGAGATCCCACACCTCTTAGATACACACAGAATTCCTCACTGATCTTAAGAGATAATTGAGATTCTCATATCCACAGGAGAGGAAAACCTGAACTCCCGGTAGGTAATTTGTGGATGAATGAAGTCAACACCCAAAAAGGCACAAGCAGGTGATTGCAGCAGGACTGCTTTGTTCATAGAAACACTTCATGAATCCTGGGTGAAACTCTGAGGCTGAATGTAAAAAAAAAAAAAGTATTCTTTATTCTCTATTATACTTTACTAGTGAAATAGTTTTATTTCTGGGGAAAAAAAGTTGAAATAATTTAAAATTGTTGTAATTAAGTACTTATGAGCCTATGGATTAAGAAATAGACTAATCATGGTATTTCAAATGGAAAATTTGTTCAATGGAAGAAATATCCATTATTTTCTCATTTCAAAATTGTCCTAGTTTTCTGGCCCCCAGAAGGGGCAATTATGACTTGAACTGTTCAGAGGTCTGCTGTTGAAAAAATGCATTAAACCACTGTTTCTCTTGTGTACTGGCATCCATCAATCAAGATCATTGCTTCACCATCAGTCACCTGGTAAAAGAAATAGTGCTGTGATTGTAATAGCATATGATCGATACCTTCTGCTTTGAAGATAAATCTCATTCCAGTAAACGCCTTGTCTGCCGCCAGCAAGAGACTATTACTCTACAAAAATATGCTGTTTCTTTCAGATTACCTCTTAATTAAAAGTTTATGGCTCTTCTATTAAAAGTATGGTCAGGAAGGCAATTTCATATGTAAAGCCAAAGCTAACTAGGTCTGTGGTACAAACGGAAGGAAGACAGAAAAGCTGCTTCCCCTGGTCCTTGACTCCAGATGTTGCCTCCTGGTTATACTCACACTCCATTCCCAGGAATGATGCTTCACACAGGCTATCTAAAATAGCTTCTGATAGCTTCTGACCTGTACCTATATCTTCCAGCCAGATACGTCTTTAAAAGTGGATTTTCCACTCTAGCCTGACTTTATTTCAATTGGAATTAAAGTTGTTAAAACCAAGAAAACACTTCTATTTAAACAATGAAACTAATATCTCAGAAATTACTTCAGAAAAAATATTTTGCAATTAATTTGAAGTATTTTGTATAATGGCGTCATTATTTTTGATGGAAAGTAGAGATAATTTGGAATTTAAAAAGTCAGAATAAGCAACATGCTTATCAGTGTTTCTATGGACTCTTGAAATAATATTTTGCAAGAAATTTCCATTTCTTTTTTTTTTCCTCACATGCTCTAAAGATTCCACTGGCAAGAGAGAAGTCCCAGACCTTGAACAGAGTGAAATTTTGTCCAGCACAAAAATCAGTGACAAAAAAATCTATTGACTTGGATGGGGTAAGCACTAGTCTGGAACAACTGGAATTTCCATCTCTGTAGTAATTTTCCTTCTAAATACTTCTCTGGTTAGTACCATAGCCTTGCTGTTTTCTTATAAAGTCTGTTTTGTTTTAAAACATTCCCCATAATGTTGTAGAGTAAAAATACTTTGTATGAGAGTAGACAGTTAAGAACTAAATTTTTTTTCCCATAGTCCTTCCTTTCTTGGCAGGAAGACCATGTAAAGCTCACAAAAAAGAGAGGATTAGCACCATGAAATTGAAGTAATTTATACAAATGGAGATGTAGAGAGAAGCTGTGGTTCTGAAAATTTACAGGAAGTGAAAAGCTGTGTATCAAGTATCCAAACTCTCCTTCCAGATAGTGAACTGGGGACAATTCATCTTTCCATTAGTCAATTCACATGATATATGTCCAATTACTTCCAAGATATAAATGGATATAAAGCTTAGGGTACTCTGAGATTTCAAGACAGCTTTAATTGATTTCGGTGGGAATTGCATTTATGTATCTAAGGGGAGAATTCAGCTGTTCATATTTAAAATGTAGAATCTCAACATCCTAAAAAAATGTTGCAAGAATCTGAAAGAGTGGTCAGCTTAGGTTTTTTTCTCAAGAGAGATAAGAATGCTGCAACTTACATGACATATATAACAATAATTTGAAAAGATGGATACTCACATCAACAAGGATGTGGTTTTTTAAGTGCAGTGATGCAATTCAGATAGGAGGCCTGAATCTCAGATCAGAAAGAATTCCTGCGTTTATGCCAGTTTCATTTCAGACAGATTTCTGAAAGAAATAACAAAGCACACTTGGGAGAGCTAAGGGTTAAGGACTGCTGCTTATTTATTTTTCTTTGGAGCACTTTGTTAGGCTGACTTGTAATGCCCTCATGCCCCTCTGCAAGGAATGGACCTGCTTATCTGGTTATAACCCTTTAGAGTCAGGCGACTTCAGCCAGCTCTGAGAAGAGTATTGTGCTGTCCACCAGTACTGCAGTTGATTTAGTTTGGGAATGGGGAACCTGTGCCTCCTTCAGTCCCAGATGCTCTCTCCACTTTTTCCTCAGTAGGAGGAGGGGAGGAGCAGCAGCAGTGTGGACCGTCAGGGATTTACAAAGCCCTGCGCTTTCTGGCTTTGGCAGGATGGCTGCAGGTCGTGCACAAACTGCGTGGAGGGGAGGGCTCAGCAGCTGAACTGTGTGAGAGCCAGCAAGATTAGCACTTCTTAGCATAGGCGTTTGTGCGTCTTACTCTCAGCAGATGCCAAGTCAATGGGCACCAGGACAGGAACCAGTAGTTACTATTTTCTGCTGATATTTGTTTCTCAGTGTAATGTACAGTTAGTAGAATTACTCATTTCTGTCAGTATGGTTGTGTCTGGTGGAAGCAAGTGCACCCTGCTTAATTTCAGACTTGCGAAGGACCTTTATTTCATGGTATGTTTTTCTTGCAAGAAAATCCAGACAATATATTAGAAGGAAAGCTTTTCTGTCCCGTTTCACCCTCTTGCATTTAGTCACTTGACTCTCTTTAGCTCACTTGTGTCTCACAAAATCTCCTTTGGGCAGTGGTAGCATAGCTAAAAGCTCAAAGATTTATGACTTCAATTGTTTAGCTTGCTGGCAATAATGCATCATGATAGAAGCAATTGTTGGAACAGGCAGCTATGATACCATTCTTTTATGAAAAACTATAGCTGGAGATAAGGAAGGCAAAAGAAGTCTCTTGTGAATATTATTATCCTCTGGAAATTATCCTAAAAAGATTTGCAGTTTCTCTATAGACTGTGGCTAGAATTCATTGATCCACAGACTATCATCCTGAATAGAGATTAAAAACAGATGGCCGTAGATCTCGGCTTGGCTACAAATCTCAAAAGAAGTAAGAGGGAGTACAGTGGTGACTGACCACAAATGAAAGCATTGAAGGGATTCGTCTTTTTTTTCTTTAATTCCCTATTTCATTCCTCTGTAGTTTTATACAAAGTCTATTGTACTTAAAACTCAAATAATATCAACACAGAGAAGGTATGCAAAGTATACTGAAGTAGATCAAAATTATACAAAGTATCTTAAAAATACACTACAAAGTCTTTTATGTGGGGCCTTTGTGAGGTTATTGTGCTGGAGCAGTGCATTGTCAGTGAAAAGGATCTTTGTATAAACTGACTTGAACTGATGGTAATCCATTTGCTTTAGTGGCTCAAGTCAAGTGAAGAGTAGTTATAAATTATGTGCCCTCATAAAAGTGATAAATATACTCAAGTTAAGACAATACAGATTATGAACCCCCGAATATTTTAACTGTCAGGCCCAAATCCTTGGTTTTATTTAACATATGCACATATGCAGATTTGTTAATATAATAAGAAATATCAGTCTTCATGCAACCTTATAGACCAAGATTTCACAACATTACATCTTTTTTCATAGTTTTAAATTTCCATTATTACACAGTGCCATTCAAATTTTTGAGTAATAATTTCTTCCTTTTTTTCTCCTTTGAATTAAATTAAGGGGAGAGATGAAATTCTGGTATTTCTCATTAAATGAAAATTCCAGAAGTCTGTAGTACATGCTGGTTGAAGCAATCTATATTGGCAATCTGTCTAGTGCTATTGTATTCTAATCTCAGTAATACCATTCTAGCAAAATAAAAATCACTCTGTTTCAAATTGTAAAAGTTCTTGAGATTCCAGTTATAATTCTAGATATTTTGTTTGGACTTTATGTTATGTTAAGTCTCCCTTACATATAGCATGATATTCAATGCATTTGAATAAGGTAGTAAATAAAACCAATTAAAGAATAAATCAATTTTGTTTTTACTTTTTTCATGGTACATTTGCTCAAAATCAATAGATTGAGTATTTTGAGAGTAATGAAATTGCAATTTTATCAGGAAGCTGTTTCATAAAATTGTCTTCTGTTTCTCTCAGATAGACAGTCACAAGTCTGGTTAGTCAGTGAAATACCCATAGAGTTCATTATTCAGTTTTAGTTCAGCTTTTTAAAACATTTTCAAACACAAATTGAGTGCAAGGAGTTTTCAGCAGGAATCTCCTTAAATACCAACAAATTATTGGAATAAATAATTTAGTCATGATTACATAATCAATGTTATTGTTATAAGCATCTAGTGTAAATAGAGCATTGTTTCTGTTCTTAGATTTAGGAGCATTTTTATTTTGCATTTCATTCCTGGTAATAGAGTTCAAGCATAGCTGTGCATTCTTCAAAGTCACTATCAAAGAAGTAGAGAAACTTTACAGGTCTGTTGTTCAAGTGTTAGTAAGAATTAGGTGCAAAATACTGACCAAAACTCACCTTTTTTCAACATTGACAGTCCATGAAATACATGGATTAATTAACCGAGTTGCTGTTTATCATTAATGGATGATGAAAAAAACAAAAAAATAGCTCAGCTTGGTTTAAGTTCATGGAACAGCATCAAAGTGTTAAAAGGGTGTCAGCCATTCACAGTCTGCCTGTGTTAGCGTCTCCTGGAATGGGAAACGACTTGGAAACACAGCACCACAGAAGCTTTGGTCAAGACAGCTCCATCTTCTGAATTAAAATCTGGGTCTTGTAGCATCAGATGCAACTCAGACTGAGCCTTTGGAAGGATGTTAAGGGTTTTCAACTGAACAGTTCTTATCTTATGAGGCTCTTATCTCCTGTAAATTAAACTTACTTTTCCCTGGTAGATTATAATTTCATTTACATCATTGTTAATCTCTAGCAGCATGGAAGGATTTAATTCTCATTTACATTAGGTTAAATTGGTAACATTCTATCAAGATATTTTCCCCAGTGAAAAATTATTTTGCAATTAACATGAAATTTTACTAAAAGAATTTAAAACTGTTCATCCTTTTAATTAGTACAAAATTTCAAATAAAAACTAAATATTTTTTCTGTTACTGGTGGACAAAAAGCACTTCACTTTCATGTTTCAGGTACCAAACCAGTATAACTGGTGGAACAAGGGGCTTTTAAAATCAAAACAGTTTCTTTCCCCTGCCCAATCCCTTCTCAAAGAATGAAAATAAAGGTTTTTTTCCAGAATAAAATATAAGAATTAATTTGTTCAGACATACTTACCCTCTCTTTAACCAGCTCTGATTTGGGATGCTGTTGGGTACTGTCAGAATTCACCTACGAGGGCAGGGCAGGGAATATCTCAGGCACATCAACTCTTCGTAAGATTTAATCCATAAATCCAGCTCCTTTTTGATGATGTTTTTTGATGGCCAGTGAACTGATCTCGGGGATGCTCTGCCTTTTCTGCCATGGTAAGACCTAGTTCCCCTCAAATCTCGGATTGGAGAAGACAGCATTACTGCCTTTTTTCCAGATTTGACTCCACAAAAAAATTACAAAAATTATGACAATTTTGAAAACACTACCTCTGATAGTAAATATTCCTTATTTTCTCTCCTTTGTGATTGAATTCTAAGTTAGACAAACTAAACTTTTTAAGAACCTTAGCAGAGAAAAACGTAAATGGATATATCAGTTTTAAAATTATAATCCAATATGTAACTTATTTTTCAGACTATAAAAGGAGACCAAGAGACTGCCTGTTTCTAGAATATTGTACACGTGTATGTGTAGGTTTCTACTTAGATGACAATAGAGAGGTTCCTCCAAAATACGAGCAGTGCTTCTATATTTAGGAAATTGGAATGTTTTGAAATGAGTATATAAAGGAAGTTACTGCTCTGGTTCAGTAAGTTTGTACAAAGAATGCTAAATTTGATGTGGTAATCCTATAGCAAAATTAATTCCCTTTTCATCCTCATGAACTAACATAGCTCTACAAGTCTGTGATTGTAAGCAAGAGATCACCTACACTGGCTGAACAGAGTTTGAAAAATGGGAATGCATAATCCATTGCATTATTGACAAAAAAAGTTCAGACCTTCAAGACAAAATACCAGACAATTTAGAGTTCAGCTACACAGTTCTGAGCTCTGTGGAGGAGCTGGAGAAAAATGAAAGTCTTTCATTAAAGCAAATGTCAGCCAAGTTTCCAATGCCTCTTTGATTAGCAAAAATGACTTTGCATGTTATGCCTTAGAGTGCTTCCTTAAGGTCCCATTTCCCTAATTTTCTAAATGTGGTCTTATTAACTCTTCATGTACTGACTTGTTGTCTCTGGTGCAATAATGAGCACTCTTCCTCCCTAGCTGTATTGGTTACCAGCTGCAAAACACATTCATGATTCTCAACTGCCAAAGCAAATTATTTTTTATTCATTCTCCTTTCTTATAACATTTCCTTGTCCATTTGATACGTCATTAAAAAAAAAAAAATGAAAACGCTAGATCCCTTATCATGCCTAGTGCTGTTTTCTTAGTGAGTATTTTTCCCATTTGTATTTCCATGCTCAGGAAGAACAGCACATGAAATTTCCATGGAGATCTCAGGTGGGAGTCCGAATAGTCTCCTGTCGGGGTCCCTTCCCCCCTGCCATGTGGTCCTGGGAGAGGGGCCCTGGGCGGGAAACACGGGGTTTCCCTGCCCCTGGTCAGCCTCGTTCCCCACTGGTTGTTTTGTGTTCCCCTGCGCGGGCAAGGACCCTCGGGTCCCGTGATTGCAGCAGTTCCTCGGCAGACCTCTGGCCATGCGGTTGGAGAAATAAACATCTCTGAAACATCTATCAAGAATCGGTCCATAGATATTTCTTTTCCATGGGCCTCGTTGTTTGATACACGTGTTGCAGTATCCCCACTGTAACAAATGGTAGAGAATTGCAAGCAGAATGATCCCCGATCCCTTCGGACAGCAACTGATTTGTGAGTAAACTCTGGATTTCTCTTCTTGTTTTGTTTTGCTGTTCCATCTCTAAACTATGGAGGAACCGTGGAAAGACTCTTGGCTCTCAGAGCCACATATGGACATTTATCTTAAACTTTAAAAGATTCTTGAACACAATTTGTAAATTTTAGCTTAATTCAAGCTCAAAAGGAACTGAAACATTTCCTTTCCTGGTTGTTTAAGGACTTTTTCTACGTTTCTTGGGATTTGATTCTTACCAAAGACTTTTGGAACACCATTTGGACACAGTTAATTTCTGAGTCAAAATATATGCCGATGGAAGAATATTTTCGTGAATATTATTTAATTACTGAGACTGTTGAGCAATGTCAGCTGTGTCTTGGTGAAGGGAAGCCTGCCTCAGAGTCCGTGCGACCAGGCCACGTGCACCGAGCGCTCTCCGAGCAGCAGCGAGGCAGTTCCCGTGCACGGGCGGAGCCACACGAGCCGCAGCGTCGGCGGCGGAGCGAGGCGCGGCAGGAGCAGCGTGACCCGGCAGTGCCCGCCCGGCCCCGCACCATGCGTGTGGAGTGAGCCCCATGAACGCCCGACCGAGAGGGGCGGCGCGCGGGCGGTGGCTGGCGGCGGTGGAGAGAAGCTGCCCCCAGCCGAAACGCGCGCTGGAGCAGGGCGCAGGGGGGCTGCCGCTCAGGGGCCTGGTTGAGACATGGGTGCGGCCCCAGGCAGCAGCAGCGCAGCTGAAAGCAGAGGAGACAGCGGCACGTGGGGAGCTGAGCGGCGCGGTGTGGCCCAGCCCAGCCTGCGTGGCCCCGAATGCAACCCTGGGAAGAGTGCGCAGGCATGAGCAGCCCCAACAGCCCCGGCAGCACTGACAACCCTGGCAGTTTCAACACGGAAGCAAGCAAAAACAAAAGAGAAAGCAAAAATGCAGCGAGACAGAAAACAGCAGCCACTTGGAAAAAGGAAAAAATCATCGTAGCTAAGGTTTTAGGAATAGTAAAATGGTATAATGTTAAACAAAATTATGGTTTTATAACAAGATGTGACAACCAAGAAGACACATTCGTTCATAGAACTGCTGTTAAAAAGAATAACCCTGAAAATTACATCCCAAGCTTGGGAGATGGAGAGGTGGTGGAGTTCAAAACTGTGCAAGGTAGAAAAGGGTTACAAGCGTCAGAGGTCACTGGGCCTGGTGGTGTTCCTGTAAAAGGCAGTATATATGCTAAAAATCATAGTCATGTTAGACAATATCTCCATTATAAGCCCCCCTACAGTCTCCCTTTCCTAATCCCACCTTTCCCTTTTACTCTATATCCTATTACCCCCAGTGTATTCCCAATCTGTTTTTTCACCCATGGTTTCCCTCACAAAACCATGCCTTTGCCAATTGTTTCCCCCAAAATCCCTTTTCAATGCTGAGTGAGGGATGAAAAGGGGGAGGGAAGAAATTAACTATTGTTTAGAGTTCCAACAGCTACAAATGGAAGAAACCCTCTTGTGCCTCAGTTTCCCCACAAAGCATGCTCAGAGAGTCCTGTCTCCCTTCTGTCAGCCTTAGGATGTTCCAGAGAATCTGTTTGGACATTTAAAGACTCAGGAGGGTGGCTTGTTTTGTTTTGAAACTGTTCTTGTTATGTTTATCCAGTTGTTTTCAATGTTAAGTTTTAAATCTCTTTTTGTTAAAAATAAACGGGTGAAATGTTGGGGCCCTCCCCGCTGCCATGTAGCCCTGGGAGAGGGGCCCTGGGCGGGAGGCACGGGGTTTCCCTGCCCCTGGTCAGCCTCGTTCCCATTGGTTGTTTTGTGTTCCCCTGCGCGGGCAAGGACCCTCGGGTCCCGTGATTGAGGCAGTTCCTCAGCAGATCCCGGCCACGCGGCTGGAGAAATAAACATCTCTGAAACATCTATCAGTCCATATCTATTTCTTTTCCATGGGCCTCGTTGTTTGATACACGTGTTGCAGTATCCTCACTGTAACAGTCTCCCAAGACTCCACACCTTTCTGATCAAGTGTCTGCCTCAGAATACCATTGGTACAGTGGTTAAGAATTATTTTGCACAAAGAAACCCCTCTTCAATAGCCCAGACTCAAATTCTGAAGTGTTGTTTATGTGAACAGTGAATGTGAACAATGAATCAAAATATCCTGCTGTTAAAATGACTGTTGTATCACCATATTTTTGAAGATAGGCGCTATTTTGCTGTAATTTACAATGTCTTACATGCCGCAGTGCCAGGCAGCTGTTCAGCCAAGAGCAGCAAGGAAGGTTAACTAACAGTTCCTGTCTCCAGAAGTCAGATGATGTTATTGATTACACTGTTGTATAAAGAAGGAAAGAAGAGAGCCACATTAATTTTAATTTTGTTGAATAGCCATCATACTGAAGGGTCAAAGAAGAAGGAATGCCTTATGAAAACAAGTGGAAACATTTGAAAGGAATAATTATTCACAAGATCAGAATGGAAAAAAATACAAGAGGAGTTGTGTATTTGTGTGTGCTGTAAATGATATTACAGACTACAAATTCTAGGATGGAGTGAGATGTATTCAGAATATCTGCTTTGCTTCAGAATAGAGACATAGATGCTTATATTTAAAAAAAAGGCAAAAAAATTGACAGTAGAATCAGTCTTACTAGCCAGAGACGGTAAGTCATGGCAACATATATCTTCTATGGGAATGACACACTGGGAAATGTAAACTATCTAAATAGGACTCCTGTTTCATTCTATGGACTACCCAGGGAGCTGGGTAACCTTTACTTCACTCTCTGACAGGTCTTTTGAATTTAAACATCTGTTGGACATGCAAGTCCATTTTAAGCACTATAGTAGCTGGTTAGAACATGTCTTGTTACTCCTAACCAGTTGTGTGACCAGCTTGAAGGAGAATGTTCCCTGCAGAGTCCATTGGCAAAACTAGTATAAAATAATCCACTGCAATCTCTGTATGCAGCTATAGGCCTGCCCAGATATAGTGAATTAATTCTTTCTGGGACTGGGACAAATGCTGGCAAAATAGAGAGAAGTTTGCAGCAACTTTTTTTTTCTTTTGTTGTGTTTTTGTAGGAGGCAGTCTAGATGTGGACTGACATGCAATAATCATTGAATTCATCCTTTTTGAACAAATGCAAAAAAGCTAAACTTGGTGAATTTATAATATTTTTGCATTTATTTCATTGTAGGAGAAATCAGATGACACCACAAATGAAATAATTAGAAAGTCATCCACAAGGATTTTAGGGGGTGGAAGCATTTTCAATAATAGAACATTTGTTTAAAGGCTTTTAGCAAAACCTCTTCCCCCTTCTTTTGGCTTTACATCTATTTTGAATCACAACATGGCTGGTTTACCCTTCTACCCTTCTACTGTCACTGTTTTTATCTGGAAATATTTTTCGTTGGATAGGAGTGTTCTATGCAGCAGGGAAAGAAAACATTTTTGCCCGTTCAAAAAAAAAATCCAAAGGTTTCACTGTGGAATGAGAAAGGGTCTGATGACATTTTCTAGCAGCTAGCAAATCGTGCTGTCATGCATAGGGAAAAAGCCACTAAAATATCCCCAGCTAAAATATCGCAAAATTATGTAGAATTCAATCCTAGGGAGCCATCTGCCATGTGAAAGCTCCACTGATTTCTAAAGGCGTTCATTGCAGGCAGGTTTGCAGAACTGGACGCATAATTTGTCCCTTCTAGAAACCATAGCTGTTGAAAAGAAATCCTCATCAAAAACACGAGTGGCAGAGGATGAAAAAAAATTCTGCACAATTGGGTAAAAAATCCGCACCCTCAAAAAGAGCTCATGTGCTGGTTGAAAATGCACCCCAGCTACAGGTAAGAAATGAGCTACTCATGGAAGGTCTGATCCTGCCATGTATGTGCATGAACATCTGACTGCTGTCAGGGAGCTGTCTGTTCTGAAAGTGTTCAGGTAAGGTTCTTCCTCAGTAATTGCTCTTTTCTGAATTACTGGCCCTTTAAAAACTAAATAGTAACAACCGATAGGGAAGAAATTTTGATGTACACTACACATATATGAAGGGATGTATATATGTATAAATGTACAGTATTTTAGTATTGCGTTCTATTTTGTAAGAAAAAACTGTTGGAAATGGTTTAGTGGGTTCTGCCTTGGGACAGGGAGACAGAGAAGCAGCTTCTCAGGGCCTTCTCCCAGCTCTGTGTTTCTGGAAGCACTGAACCTCAAAGTGGAGGAAACAATCTGCAGAGAGGCAGAAGGAGATGTGTTTTACAAATTGCAGCCTGATGAGCTCTTCAACAACATTAAACACCCACGGAGAATTACTTTAACACAAATACTAAATGAAAAATCTTTTATGGCAGTAGTGAAAGCAAAGCCTTTGATACATATATATATAAAATAGATAAAATTCCATTAATTTTCAACTTGGGACAGACGTTTTATTTGAATTTACAGACATGCCAAATGGTAATTTTGGCTTCCAATCCTTGAGATGTGGCTGATCTATTATGGGTGATAACAGCATATGCTATGTTCTGAGTCAATTTCTATTATGTCATAAGAAGCAACACAGCTAGTAATAGAAGGCATTTTTGCATTAGCTAAAATAGCAAATGAGGTCCATAACACAGAAAATAGGTGGGTTCCAATAGTAGATTCAATATTTGAGATGGTTGTCAAATTCAATACTGAGTAAATAAGTCAACAAAAGCAAATCTCACATGAAAAATGAACATGGCATGTAGTACAGATTTTTTTCTTTCATGATGTCAAAGGGTTGCATATCTTGACAACTTTCTTTAGCTGGTTATGCCTGGGAGAATTGATGGAGACATTTGGCCTTTGTGGGTCTGTGTCCAAACTTGTATGTCCCGAGGAGGTAGGTGGCTGCTTGAGATGCTGTGGAGCAGGGGTGAACAGCCGAGAAACGGGAGCATCTGAGTGCAATTTGATGGAGCAGATGTTTCATCCCAGTACTCCACAGCTGCCTCAAGGCTTTATCTGGTGTCAGCCCTTTCCTAAATGAGTTTTCATAATGAATTTATCTGTTAATTGACACATAAAAATCTATGTTAATATAACATTAAGGACCTATCATAGATTTGCAAATGCCAGGAAATCAAAGGGGGAAAAAAAAAAGCTTAAGCTTGACTGTCACCAAGACTTACCTGCTGTGTTCCATGGGGGAGGAATCACTGATGCAGAAATGCTTTACATGCTGCAGAGTTAAACATTGCCTTTTTTTTTTTTCCTTTTTGACAGCTGTGGGGGCAGAGGGAGTACCTCCAACACCTAATAAAAGGTTTTGGCAGTTGCTTATGAGTTTAGGTATTAGAACATTTTATGTGCTTTTACTTAGTGGCTCTTGTGGCACCAGAGTTGTCCACAGCTGACCAGACCAAGCAGTGAGGCATTTCCCTTACCCCTTGCAGAAATACAGAGATAATTCTCATGGATTTTTCCAGTGTGTCCATTGTGTTGACAGCAGAGAGCTAACATATTGCTAGTCCTCGTTTCATGCATAAGATAGGGCAGCTCCTTCAATACAATAGCCCAGGTTCTGCCATATGAGTTGAGAAATCCAGAAACAACTTCCTTCTCAGGCTGACAAAATTCACGTCTACCATTTTACCTTCAGGGCAATAACCTTCCTAGTGGTGGGTGAGGATACCTTACAACAAAACTGTGCCAAAAAGAGTTTAAGCCTTAACTGGCCTACCTGGCAAAAGGAGACACTGTATTTTAGTGCCTGGGGAAGTCATAGGAGTGAGGAATTTCAGGGTACCATTCCCTCTTCCCAGGACAATATATATATATTTAATGTTAAACCACCATTATGAAGATCAGATTCCAGGAACTTCTATCACCAGCTCATGCCGTCTGCTGTCTTTGCCCTTGTCACCAGTGAATCTTGTTGTCCTCTTTTCTATGCAGCCAGATAATGTCCACAGGAAGGAGAAAGCATAGAAGAGTTAAGGTACCTTCCTGAGGTAAGTCCAGACTTGGGCACAGTAGATTTTGGCGATCTGGAAATACTCGGTTCAAGTTCTCAGACCACACCTTGATGCACACAGCCCAGGCAGGATGATGCCATTCTAAGCTGAGGACCATGTTAATAAAGACAGATTCAGCAGCTGTCCAAGCCCACATGGATGTCTCTCTCCTGATAAAAGGTGCAACAGTGTCTCTGCCTACCCTAATGCTTGGTTGCCCGGTGCTAAGTGGATCACAGTTGTCCTCTGTATAGTGCCTGCACATCTCCAGGGCAAGTGCATCTCAGTGCAGCTCCGAAGAGTACTGAGGGTGCTGAAGACTCTACTGCACTACCTGGTTCGGCCTTTCCCTGCACAGACAGAGTGGTGGCACACACCAAGGCACAGGGTACCATGTTCCCATGAAACTCAGCATTGCCCATAACTAACTGTTGATTAGTCCTGATGGACTGGTTGTTCTAAAACTGTTATCCTAGCTTGGAATTAATCTTTTAACTGAAAGTGTTTCCCCTTTAACTTTCTTTCTTTTTGTTGCACACTTCTAGTCCTGTGCTAAATTTTCTTTGATGCACTGCATGAATGGAGCTGCCACTACTCCAGGTGGATCCTGGAGAAGTATCTGAGTGGTGACAATGATGGAGAAATGACTGAAGTGCTTTGAGCACAGTGTTTGCAAGGGCTGCTCATAACATGGAGGTGGCAATACTTGGGGTACACCTGTTACTCCTTATGGACCACCTGTCTCACTGAAAAGGTATAGTCTGTGAGGCTGAAAAGAGGCAGATGTGAGCTTTTTTATACGTGTACTTCATGCTTACATGAATGAAACACCTATAAATGCTGCATTTTGTCTGAAAAAGTTGTCTGACTCCAGGAAAAAAAACCAAATAACTCTTATTGATATTAAGTAATTGAAATGCTGCTAAAACCACATTAACAGGAGCAATGGCAGTGTGGGGAAGTTATCTTTGTGTGAGACAAACTTCACTTCGGAAGAAAATGACCTTGTATGGTGATCAAGGGCCTGCCAATAGGAATTGGTTCAAATTTTTGTGGTCTGCCTCCCCTTCATCCAATACCTTCATGCAGCCTGACATCCCAGCTGCACCTTTGCTCTTCAGCTTTTTCATTCATGCACAATATCACAGTCTTGTTCCCTTGAGTCTTTTTCTCCTGTATAGCCTCTGCCCATATCCTGCTGTCCACACCAGCACCCTTCTCCTCCCAGGCCCATGCATGACAGACTCACAGCCCACCAGCATCATAGCCCTGGTTTCCAGCTCTGCATCTGCAGCATCTCACTTGTGTTTTGATCAGTACTGCAGCCACTAGTGCTCTGCAGTCTGCAGAGCAGGTTGTCTCCTGCTAGGAGAGAGGCAGAAGGAAGGAGCAAAGCGAGAAGTCCCCAGGTCTGCAGAGCATCACGGGTCACCTACAAGTCACTGTCTCTGTTTCATGGGGTTGGGAACTGAAGACAAGAGGTGTACTGGAGACCTATGAAATCGGGGCAACAGTGGAGCCAGGCCAGCACCAAACCTGAGCTGTGATCAGCAGATTTAAACACAATTTTATTACTAAAAATAAGATTAAAATGATCACAAATTGTAGATTGCAAAGGTAATATTCCAAAACATGTTTCAAATCTGGAAGCACTCCAGAACCAAAAAAGCGTATTTTTTTCCCTAACTGATAAGGATTGCTCTTGTTCTTTCAAAACGTATCTTCCTTTATGGAGGTATTCTGAATTAAGAATTTGGCAGTAGGAGCCAAGCTAAATCAGAAAGTAATGAAATTCCTGAGATTTAAAAACAGTCACAGAGAGAGAGAAGAGAAAAAGGAAGCAAAATGCTGGGAGTTTTTGAAATTATTAATTTATGCTGGAGTATACTACTCTGATACTACTCTGGAGAATCAACTCACAATTTCAGTGACTGTTGCCTGTGAACTGAGAGAGACCTCCTTTCCTGATCCAATGAGCAGCAGCCATTTTTGACTATACTACCTGAGCCTACAAATGAGAGCAAATGTGCAAAAAGCACCTTCCCCAAAATCTTACAACTATTAGTTGCAAGTAACAATTAAGGGTGCAGATAATTTTGCCTCTCAAATGGAATATAAAACAGTATGTCCAAATTAGTGAGATATATTTTGTGGTATTTAAGTGAATGTACAGGGTACAGATTAATTCAGCATTGTGGAGTTTTCAAGAGTTCCTAAGATTTTGTGCATTTTTAAACTACAACAGTATCACAATCAAAGCACAATGGGAATGAGAAATACTTATCAAGTCAGTCAGAGCAACAACATGAGCCACTTTCTTGGTTCTTAATTTTTAACCACCTGAATGTATCCAGCACAAAAGACCTCTTTATTGGAAAACACATGAGAAAAAAATTAACCAAGCAGCCATTTCTCTGCTTTTGCTTGTCATGCTCTCCAGAACTGCTGTGGAACTAGAGGATTCCCAGTAGGGAAGGAATTGCACTTCAAGTTACCTTTCAAGTTCCTGGTGAGAGCCGATCTTGGACTTCTACATGCCCATTCTGGGAATAAAAATAATGGCATTTTCTGTTATCTCACTCCAAATTGAGATAACTTGGAGGTTTCCTTGCTATTGTGTGAGTGCAATTGGGAAGAAAAGCTCTAGAAAATATCCTGTGTCATTAACATTAAGAGTATTTAGCTGTCTAGCATCTAGTAGTTGATGGCACTGTAAATTGTTTATACTTCTGCAAGCCACTGTAAATTCAAAAAAATCTAGAGGTTGCATTCCTTTTGGTAGAAGCAAATTCTTTCATAAATTACCAGGCTTGAAAAATTAAGCTGCTACTTTCAAGGCCAAATTTTTAAAGATATGTCAATCCATTTTTCATTAATGTCATCACAGTTATTGGGAGGTGGTGGGAAGGTTTGCCCATCATTTCGTCTCTACTGGGATAAGCCACAGACTGTATATAAGTAGTGCCATCAGTATGTGCCAATTGGATATGAGGTGCACCATCTGTAGATGCAAATGACAATTAAAAAAAGACGTATTCAAATGACTGTGCATGCAAAGAGCCAATACTGGAGGAATTGGACCAAGATTTCTGTATTTCTTATAGAGGTAAAAATGTCTGTTATATGCCATACTCCTGTAAGAGCTGTGAAGAAATAAAACTTCTGAATGTAAGGCAATTTCTCTTTGTTCATTGTTAAGATTTAATACATTTTGAGGTTGAAGAAGGCAAAATATCTCATTACAAACTGGCTAGTACAGAATGAAAAAAAAAAACCCAAATAATGAGGGCATTTTCCTCCTTCTACATGCCAATTGTCTCATATTCAAATTTATTTAAGTATAAATTTATTCTTGCATATCTTAATACACAGAATTGAAAAAAGAAAAATAATTAAATGCATTATAAAACATATGGAAACATACAGATTATGTGATCTTTACTAAAAATCTATCTTAATGATGAATGCACCATTTATTATGCACTCTGGAACTGTGCTCCTTCATTTATTTATGAGTTTCTGTAGACAAAGAAAGTATCTTCCAAAAATAGGAATACCATATTTTCAAGGCATACTGTGTGTTTTATTTTTGAAACTAGTAAATGTCAAACAGTATTCATACGCAGTATTGACACATTAATGTTTTCATTCAACAGTGAAGATACCTTTCCTTGTTACATTATATATTTATGACACACAGAGCTGTCAAATAAATTATGTCAAAGCCAGACCTTGTGACACTTGAATCATAGAATCAGGGCAAATAACCTTTAAAATGAAAGACATATGACAAGAATTAGAAACATTTAATTTGCATAAATATAATGTTAACAGTCTTTTCCTTATTACATATTTTATGCCTAATTTTTAATTGCCATTATACTCATTCTTTAACATCAGTTTGCTCCCTAGTTTTTTCCTCATTGCTTCCTTTGTTTTGGAATGTGTGAAACAAATTCTGTAAGAAGCATATGATCAGATCACCATTTTAATATACTCTGGTTAGCAAATCTTAAGTATTGATAAAAATTCTTCACTCACATGATGTACTATTAAAAATGTAGAACAAGTTCCTAAAAATAGCTAAAAATTCCTAAACACATCAAGCAAATATGTTATGTCATCTCTGATAACATTGGACCATCTCTAGAAAACAATCTTGTATTAAAGTTCTCCTCTGAAGTGCAGAATACACCAAATGAACAAAATTGAAGCACTGATTTGCAAAAGCTAGGTGACTCACACATACTGAATTTTGCAGTATAAAATCTGAGCATCTAAGTGTGCACACAGGAATCAAAGTGAATGGTTAGATTTTCAGAATTGCTTGCTCAGAGTAGTAAATTCATTGGTTTCATTACTTGGAACCTCTTTGTAAATGAGAGACTTCCTCGAGCCTCTGCTGGCAGGTGCAGTATCTCTCTTGCACCTTTAGGAATCACTTAGGAGAGAGAGAGCTCCACACTTTGCTCTTATTGCTAACACTGCACAAGCTCACAGACATAACCACAGCTAGTAAAACTTTGCATTATTCTGAAAAGTCCCTAGGGATGTTCCAGTAAGTAAGGCTGAAGGTACAAAGATGAATGTCTGCCTCAGCAGGGCACAAATAACTAAGCCCCTTACTGTTCCTGACTGTAATTCACCTCCACTGGGATAGTGAGGCCAGAGCCTGCACAGCCATAAGGACACACAGACTTGGTGCAGGCTCTTTGGTACAGGATGAGTTTGGTTCCCTTTGCCCTTCTGGATGAGAAGAATAAGTATGGCTTATTCTAATTATGATATTCTTCTATAATTATGGCATTTGGACTAGGTGATCACTGTTGGTTTCTTTCAAATGTTACTCTACTGCATTCTATTTTATTCCATTCCATTCTATTCCAGTGAAGCTAATTGTGATGTTTTGGGTCGGGCTTCCATATATTTACATAATAATTCTTTCTGAGAGCCAGAGGAAAGCCAGTGGCCAGTCTGCATAAAAAAGCATTGAGGGAAGGGTTAAAATTAATAGTGGGAATTGCCTCCAAAACTTAATCCAGTATTAGGGTGTTTCCTTAAATCTTCACCAAAGAATTAAGCAGTTGTTTGTTAGTTGACTCTGAGTGGCACAAACACACCAGCATCAGGGATTCGCAGAGAGCAACTCAGGGAGGACATGAAGCAACTCCCATGCCACCAGCAGAGTAGCCAGTGATCTGGTGATCCATGAGGTCTGATGCCATGGTATCAGTATCCCAGCCTTTTGAAGACAGGCAATGCACAATAACATGTTTTAGGAAACATCAATAGCTCAGAAGGGTAGGTGGTGGAGAAATGGAAACTGAATCAGTAGTGAAGTCATTTGCAATTTGCTCTACTAAGTCAGTGGTAAAAAAAAATGACACTCCCTCACTCACTGCCCATAGTTCTGTAGAGCAGTTCTGGTTTGACAGAGCTTAAACTCAATACAGGTATTTTAGAAGAAATTGAAAGGGCAGCTACCTTCATATGTCCCTTAAACACTCTGTTCTGCTGAGAAACAACTATCTTGAGTGATGCCACTTGTCAGACAGGGAATATAATTAACTCAGAAATGGAAAGTTATTTAGACTTATTATATGCAGCAAAAGAGATTACAGAAATATTACAACTATCCCAAAGCCCAGTGTTGGAAGATTGGAACTAATGGGAGATAAATGTTCATCCCTAAAACAGCCATTTAACTGGGCAAAAATTATTCCGATTGAAAGCAGTAAAAATTGGAAGCAATTTTCATAAGCACTACAAAATTGATCATTAAATGCAGAAGGTTTCATTAAAGGCTAATACTACATGGAATTTTAAAAGTATCTGTGTTGTTCCATTTACAAGATCATTCAGAACAAAAGTGAAAGTCTCCTGGTAGATGTTATCTTTGCTAATGACCCTATTTTTGACAATTTCGGTAATCAACTTATCTGTAAATTTTCAGAAAAAACATTTAGCTGACAAAGAACAAATGCTGAACCTAGTAGAAAAGATACCATTTATTCATTTATTCAGTTTGCAGTTAAGTAGAAATCTCCATTCAGCTGTGACATAAAATTGATGCTTCTATGATTAAAGTACATTGTAAATAGTTTCTAAAGTGTTAATAAATTACTAAAACTGTTTGAGGAAATTATTAATCAAATGTTATAGCCTGTTACTGAGTCCAGTGATGTAATGAGCCATTTGCAATCAACTACAGCATCTGAAATTAATGTGCTTGAGACAGTACACAGAATTTATTTCTCTTGGGTATAATGAGTTTCTCACAGTTACTTATCAACCTTTTGCATAGTAATTACCAAAGCAGTCTCAGAAGAACTTGTACAGAACATTTCTGGTTATCTGTGGGACAAAGTAGAGAATAACTACAAGAGTCACTCATAACTGAAAGGGCAAAAAAACCCACGGCTTTCTCCCATTATCATCTAGTAGTGTGGAGTTACCGAGACTTGAGGAAAAGCTTATCAATTTCTTAACTATGTAGAGATGCAAAAGTCACTCCATGAGCCACCTCATCTCCTGCAGGCAGCAGCTTTGGGCAGAGCACACAGATATAATTGCTGCTGAAAACAGAATGCTTAGCACTAGATTTTGCCTATATGTGTCAGCTGCACAAAGCATCCTTGTACTTCCCTCCTCTCTGTAGTGCTAAGATGGCCATTATGGCTGTGCCATATTCATTTACCTTTAGCTTCCATAGATTTTTTTAAGTTTATGAAAAAAAATCCTACTTTCTCATCTTTCTCATTTGTTGATTCCTTTTTGCTCAACTCACATTTTACTGCTGGTGTTCACATAAGGGAACAAAGGCAAGAGAAAAAAGTCATACATAGAATTGTAGAATAACCTGGGTTGGAAAGGACCTTAAAGATCAGCTGGTTCCAACACCCTGCCGTGTGCAGGGACACCTTCCACTAGAACAAGTTGCTAAAAGCTCCATCCAACCTCGCCTTGAACAATTCCGGAGTTAGGGCATCCATAACTTCTCTGAGCAACCTGTTCCAGTGCCTCACCATTGTCACAGTAAAGAATTTTTTCTAATATCTAATCTAAACCTACGCTCTTTCAGTTTGAAGCCATTCCCTCTTGTCCTATCGCTACATGCTCTTGTAAATAGTCTCTCTCCATGTTTCTTGTAGGCTCCCTTCAGGTACTGGAAGGCCTCAATATGTTGCCATATAACATGATATCGATGTGATAATATAATCTAA
Organism: Corvus cornix cornix; assembly: GCF_000738735.6. Lineage (NCBI taxonomy): Eukaryota > Metazoa > Chordata > Aves > Passeriformes > Corvidae > Corvus > Corvus cornix. The sequence continues at coordinate 129,194,017 of NC_046333.1, read as the reverse complement.
CATGATTGCTGAAAACTCATAAATACAAACCAAATACTCAACTTGTGAATTCCTCCACCCACTTTGTGTGCTCACACACAGTACTGCACATCAGGATTGTGGCTGAAATGTGGCCCACACCTTATGTGTCCCTACAATCACCTCTCAGCTACCTCAGCTACAGAATACCTGTGGCTTTGAAAATGTAGCAAACCATAATAGCAGAAGACAACTAATAGAGGGGAAGCAATCCAGGGTTCTTAGTGAACATGCATCTGCCTTCTCTGCATATACTTGCAAGTTCTCCCATTGATCTGGGCAGGCATTAAAAAGCAGACAAAGCCAAAGTAAAAAAAGTGGAAGCATATGATAGCTGTGATATGATGCTGTTACTGCAAATGGCTGGCCTGAACAGAGGAGAGAGTAAGTAAAGCCATTAGAAACAGTATGCATTGGTATATGCCTTCCTGTGGATACTGTATCAATTATAGCATGCTCTTTTAAAGATTCATAATGTCTCTATTCCATACACAAAACTACAAATGCTTATTCCAACTAATGTTACAATAGAAGATATCTAAAAGAATACACCTAACTGGTAAACACAGTTAATACCTCGTGTCTGCTTTCTAATAATTTTTATCTAAATGTATATAAAAATATTATATAAAACCACTGTAGAGCAATTGCATGAACATTCTCTGAGTGATTGCATCTGAAAGATTTTCTTTTTGAGAGGCAGATCTGTCATTACTGAATGTGCTAAATATACATGGCATATAAAAGATCATCTATGAGACCCAGTGGAGAAAAAAGTTAAGAAGGCATGATGTAGTTCATTTTGAATATGAGCAGATGAAACTAGTGATGCTCAATGGGTGGGCATCACACTTCACTCTGTTCACTGAACTTGCTGTAATTCTAAATTGAGAGAAACAGAAAAAAAAGTATTATAATGTTTTCTTAGAAAATAATATAAGATTAGGAGATGAAGCTTGAAAATGCCACCATTATAAAAACTAATATTTCAAAAAGTTATTTATTATTAACTGCATAAAGTAATAGTCAAGTTTCTTATCAATTTATAAACGTAAAAATGAGAATGATGCAACATTTTCATTGGAGGATGTAGATAAGAACATCTTTGCATTTCTGAACAGCATCAGAGATGAAAGTTAACCACAAAGCCCTCTTGCCTCTACCTTTCTGACAGTGAAAGACTGTTGTATGGGGAAGCTGAAATGTAAATCAGAACAAATCACTTTCTGTTAGTCTCCAGCCCCTTCCTCATATTTTTTCTATCCTATTCTGCCTGTTCTGTCATGTTAACACTCAAAAGTCCTACTGGCCTCAGCAGCTTAAAAAGGTGCAGGAGGAGTACATAGACTGGTAGGTACAGTGTGGTGCTGCTATTGCCATCACCCTGCCTTGTCACTCTTGTCCACCTTATCTTCAGGTGTTAAACACAATGAACACATAAAAATCCCTGAAGCATGTACTACAAATACTCTGAAGAAGAAGCATCAGCAGTATATATATACACTGTTCATAATTATGTTTAAAATTTGAGACTGCATGCAAGCCTTTCAGACTAAACTGCTGAGCCATTATACAGAGGTTTGATTTGCCTAGCAGCTCTGGTAGAAACAAGCAATCAGTTCCTAAAAAAAGTGGACTTTGAGTTTTAGGTACCGCTTTTCATTATGAACGTTTGTCCTGGTCTATCCATGTCCCATTTCCATAAAATGGGAATGCTAGTACATAACTATCTTACAAGAATGTTAGGAAAGTTAATTAATATCAATAAAAAATGCAGACATTTTATAACACAACAATCATTCTAATTCATCTAATCAGACCCAGACAAAATATACAATAGCCAACCCCGTTATTTTTGCCCTGCAGTTACCATTTCAATAAATTATTTTTTGTAGGACAACATAATGAAAAATGTTGAAAAGCTCTGAAGAGAACATGTTTTTCTGGTCAATTCACTAGACCAGCTGTGCCAACTCACCTTAATCTGGATAAATCAATGGAAAGTGGTTTTGTCCATAGGCAACTCTGATTTAATTGGTAAAATACAAAGTGAAGAAAAAAAGACAACCAACCAAACCACAGACGATGATGAGTTTAACGTCTCTTGGAGAAGGCTCTGAGCCAAACTCTAGCCATGTATGAATCATAAATAAAACCACAGGAAAGCACACTGCTTGTAATGCATGCTCACTTACACTGGCATGACAGTGGAAAAGGATCACATAGTTCAAGAAGAAATGTTTACAATCTTTTTAAAAAAGAATGCAAGTATAATTGAGCAAGTAAATAGATGCTCAAGCCTCCCTTCTCCCTCTAGTTCTTTCTTCCCCTCTTTCCACCAGTGAGCCAACAGAGCATGCTACAGTGCAGGGCAGAGACAAGATTTCTGTCTCAAACCAAACTTGCTGGGAATCCAGAAGCATTTCAGTCAGACCAGTGCGGTGCTGTGTGAAGCAGCTTCAAGCACCCCAGGCTGAGAAACAGAAGTGTAGTTTCAGTAATGCAGAGCTGGCTGTGAGTGAATTTGTTTCACCAAGAGACTGTGTTAGGTGTTTCCAGACGACATAAATCTTTCCAGTGGAGAATGAGCCCAGATTAAAGCACCACAACACAGTGCCTCTGGATCTACCATAGAAGATCAAGAAGTTGATGCAAAAAGAGACAGGGTAATGGGAAGAGAGTGCTAGCAGCAAAAAAAATGGAAAACTGCATTCCTGAGGCTGAGGACCAGTTTTAGAGTGCAGACAGATAAAAGATTTCTACACGATGGATTCATTGGGTAAATAAGACTTTCCCAGACTTTAACAAATTGCTGTGAGCATCCAAGAAGCCCTCCAGGCTTCACCTACTCCTGCTTATAAGTCTTACCCTGTGAATATGAATGGCCTCAATTGCTGAAGAAATAGATTCAAAAAATACTGGATTGTCAGATTCAAGATTTCCACCGTACTGCATTGCTTTCATCAAGGAAGCTGCAATAAAACAAACACATGAACACTGAGAAGGTAGTGAGGATATATAAACCATCATGTTAAAATTTTTACTCTGATACTTGCCTTTGCAGTGTGCTAGCAACACATCGATGTATCTGTTTTTACAGTCCACGTAAATCTATATGTTTGAAAACAAGAAATTAAAAAAAAAAAAAAACCAACCATGTTTTAAGTACCAACAGAAAATAAAATACACAGAAATTCCTGCCTACCCATATTCAAGGTAGGCAGAGCCCGGAGTGCTGCTGCAGCAGCTGTACTGCCAGCAGCCACCAGAGTGAGCCCTTCTATAATGCAAACATTACCAAGCCACATTTATTTCCTACCACCTCTTCGCAGTACTTTACAGCTCTGCTGAGAAGTAAAACTGAATGTGATTAACAATTTTGCATTTTCTTACTCTAATTTTTAGGGGTATTATTTCCAGTTCTCTTTTTTCAACGTGTTTTCCCATGTCCTTACCATATGCTTACTACCAGTCCACATAGACAGGAATCAGACCTAGAAAACTGAGACTTTTATCAAAAAAGCACCATAACTATCATGCTACATTCAGAACTAAGTTGTTCTTTATTCTCTCTTTGAAACTGGTCAACTCCACAGAGACAAAATATTGATGAGATAGAAAGCTAAAGAAAAAAAAAAAAGTGAAAATATCTCCAAAACCAGAGTAGGGCATTTTTCTGCCAAATGGGGAATATCCAAAGCAGTTCCTGCATCAAAAAAAATTTAAATAATCCGTATGAAGTAGAAAAATTCTGAGAGAAGAGATTCAGTGAGGACCCCGTCAGAATACTCTATTTTTAAAAGTAAACCAAAAGCCTTACTCAGTTCAAAAATCATCCATCTCTGGCATCAGTGATGATATTTTGGGAAGGAGTGTAACAACAAGGACATATTGAGTGTGGTCCTCTCTGAGCAACTTGGTTTTGGACCAACCATTTATCCAGAGGCTGCACTACCAACCTGTGCTCTTCATAGCCCACACCAGACTTACCTCTCAAAAATTTGTCAAACACTTCTTTAAAGTAATTTGTAATTTGGAGGTCTCTAAGACCTTTTGGAAATCATAATTTTTAAAATTAATACTATATTGAATGCCCTATATTTCTAAGGGATAGCTAATAAAGAGTCACTCCCACTAACCTTATTTTTCCAGTTTTCTTTTTCATTATATCCATGCCAATATGTGTAGTTCTAATTTAAACTCTTTTAAGACAACACTTACTTCACTGTGTAATCACTGCGGTAAATTGAGAAAATTGTTAGGGCAAGAAAAACCTGGGCTAAGACCCAAGTTTGAATCTAGTCCTTTATCTTACTCACAAAAATTATGCAAACCAAACCTTCCATACCCACTTAACTCTGTAGTCACTACACAACTTTTAAACTCCAGAGCTGATGGAAGTGTAAGAAATAGCTTTTGAACATAATATTTATCCACTCTATAGAACTGCTTATTATGCAGAACCATAGACTCATAGAATTGTTTAGGTTGGAAAGGACCTTTAAGGTCATCGAGTCCAAGCCTTAACTTGGCATTGCCAAGTCCACCACTATCCATGTCTTTCCAGCCACTCTTCCCCCAGCCTGTAGCACTGCACAGGGTTGGTGTGACACAAGAGCAGGACCTGGCACTTTGCCTTGCTGAATTTCTTACCGTCTGCCTCAGCCCATCAATCCAGCCTGTCCAGATCCCTCTGCAGAGCCTTCCTGCCCTCCAGCAGATCAACAGTCCCACCCAGCTTGGTCTCATCTGAAAACTGACTGAAGGTACACACTCAATCCCCTTGTCCAAATCATCAACAAGGATATTAAAGAGGACTGGCCCCAGGGGAACACCAAGTGAGGCCAGCTGCCACCTGGATTTAGTTCCATTCACCCCAATAACCAGTGATTACTGGGTTTAGTCTTCTGGGAGCATCTTGGAACTCCTGCAATGCCTGAACCCAGTCTGCAAGATATGTTGCCCATGGGAGAAAGGTTGGAGATCTACTTTCTGCTAAGCCAGAGGTCAAAAGATGAACACACAGATAAAAGCACAGAATTAAAGCTGAAACTTTAAAGCAGTAAATTTACACGTGTCCCTACAACTGACACGGCAGGGTCAAATATGACCTAAACAAACTTAAAAAAAAAAAAAAGGAGAAGTTCTGAAGCTCATCTTCATTACATGCAGATGTATACATTTGCACTGTTACCCAAAATATTTAGAAATATTTTAATGTAATTTTATATATATACACAGTACAATTTAATACCAAATCTGTGCTTATATTTTCTATGGGTGAAATATTTATCCACTGATATAGGTGAAGTGACTAGTAGTTGGCCCCAATAACTCATATGTGTAATTATAACATATACAGAATGTTTGTCATGAATACCTGAAGAAGCACTGAGACTCCAGTGTAGTCAAAAAAATTCAGTCCACTGCAGTCTAATATCAAAACACGTCGCTCACTGTGACATGACTGCACCGACTCGCCTAAACATTTGATAAATGAAAAACTTTAATTAAAAGGAGAATACTTAAGAAATGGGTATAAGAATGATGATAGTGCAACAAAATAAGCCCAAACTATCACAGTAAAACTTTTACTGTTATGTGCTAGGGTATCAGGGAAGAAAATACCACATTTTAGAAGCTCAAGTGAAGAACATGTAGGGCAATGGAAAGAAGTGATGACAGACAGAACATACTAATGAGATGTTTTAGGCAGCAATAGTGTCTCAAGAATTAAACAATTGTTTCTTCAAATTTGAATTTCTCAATGAGTCAGCTTGGCTTCTTTGGAAGATTTTTCATGGGATACACAGAAAATATATCTCTTTGTTTTAAGTCCTGATATGACATTGATTTCCATAGTACTTAAACACCTGCCTATGGCTTAACTTAATATTCACACCCATAAGGAAGACATATATGTAAAGTGGAGCATTTCATTTTCCTAAGGTTTTACTATGCTGGTTTTTGTTTGGTTAATTTTTTAATACACTCTGACATATTGATGCTGGAGAAGAAAATTGTGTTGGTAAGATTTGCAAAGGTCTTATTCTTCAACCTCAGGCCATCTTTTGTTTAGTTGAAACATACTCTGCTCTAAATGCATCCTGAACTAGCACATAGATAAATGATCCCTGGCATTCATAAAGGAAAAACTAGAAAATAATGCACACTTATTTACATTTTTCTCTGAGCAAATGTTTGTTATCATAATGCATGCAACTGAAAAAAAAGAAAAGAAAAATATGAAGGAAAGCAATTCTGATTGTAAAGACGAGTTAAGCTAAATGGCTTTGGCAGAGCAGAGGTAAAGATTTTAAACTATTGAGGGGACTTGGAATTTCCCCATTATGCAAATTTATAATGGTGGTAATTCCTTTCTGACAGTAGTCTGAAAGCCAAAGACTTTTGGACTTGCATCTCCAGACATTTACTCTCTTTGTACTGTCCAACACACATGAATAGATACATACAAACAAAAACATAGAATTTTAAGGGGAATCTCCTGCCTGAAATTACTGTCATAGAAACCCAGAAAGGGTTCATGTGATCTCCCAGGCTCAGTGTAAAAATTCCCTGCTGCATCCTGAATTGCAATAGAGGATGCCTGGCCTCTAAATGAGGGGGTAGGCAAAGACCTGCAACCTCTTTGTATCAGTGGCATGAGCAAGAGCAGTTGTGTCATTTGGTGCTGATACAGACAGTATTCCCCAAAGGGAGAAAGGAAAGATTCTGACAAAGGCATAAATTTCCATGCTTTCCTGGACAACTGCCATAAGGCTTAAGGATTGTGTCCTCATGCTCCCCTCCTTCTTGAAAATGTAAGTTCCACATTTTGCTTTTCTCTTTATAGGGATTTTTCTTTTTTCTCTCTGTTTGTTGTTTTAAAGACCCCATGAAGAATCACCATAGACTGGTTGATCCAAGTAAACAGCACTTCAGTCCTCAAGGCAGGACTTAGGCTCCCAGAAAAGAGGTCTTGTGTCTTCTGTCACTTTTTGTAATATGAGAAACCAGTTCATCTTCAAGATGACTGAAATATGTACTGGTAAGACCTTCTCAGACATAGTATTTTACAATATAGTCAATAAAATACAATATAATCTTCAGTAGCCATTTTCATAGGTTGCTATGCTACAGCAAAGCACTCTGTCACCCCCAAGAAAACTAAATTGTAGTTTCATAAAAATGTCCTGAGTCTAGTTAACAAACACGAACAATCAGACAACAACCTCCAAATCAGATTTTCTACTGTGGCCTTAATGCTTATAAGTGTTTTAAATAAACACTGTTTTAATTCTAGCCACAATGAAGTCATCAGTATAAAGTGTCTACTGCAAAAGGTTGCTGCAGCTCTCCCATGGGAATGTATGCGCTCTGATTTCGTTTAAATGTTACAAAATGTGAAAAGAGTGGAGTTACCCACCTTAATTGAAAAAAAAAACCTCTAGGGTTTTTTATTATATGTTGTATTGATATACTGTATAATATTGGTGGTTATGGCATCACTGAAAATTGAGTTGGCATTTTCTGAGGTTTTGTCTTATGTGGCTTTAAAGATCACAAAGATTTGGCATGATTCTAATCTTACTTTTACTTTTTCATACTAATTGTGAACGCCAAAAATACCCAAGACCAGAGCTTAGCAAAACAGTCTCTTCAGCCTGGTCTGAGGATGAGTCCAGGCAACAACACGGGAAGTGTTTCCCCCACTACGTACATGTCTCTTTACACACACCGTCATTCCAGTGCAACAAGCAGGGACAGAATCAGCAAATGGTTTGTGTTGGAAGGGACCTTAAAGACCATCTAGTTCCAACCCCCCTGTGATGGGCCATAAGGCGTCCACGAACCTTCCACTCCTGTAGAAAAGACATTTTTTGTGGGGTTCCCTGCTTTTGAAATCTTAAAATGTCAGTCTAAAACAGAATGAAAACCAGGACTTGTTAGGCCAAGGTTAACATAGTTTAAGATAGTTTAGCATTAATGCTTCATTGAATGTTTGGTCTAACTGAAAATATTTGTTTCCATAAAACTTGTGTGCACCTAGAAATATATAGAAAAATGTGGAGCCGTTTTTTGCACACTTACATCCATTTTGGTTTTAATATGATTTGTAGATATAAACTCACCATGACAACTTCCATTGGAAAATGAACAGAGCAATGTGTTCTGCTCACACTGAAATAAAAGCAACAAATGATTTACATACCAAGGAAAACTAGCCCATTGCACAGTAACAAGAGAAAATCAATGCAATACATAAGAATTCTGTTTCTCAGTATCAAAGTTAACTCATTCTCTCCAAAATCATGTGCTATGCAACAGCCTGTTGGATGTATAATATTTTCTGGTATAACTTTAGAAGAATACAGAGGCACCCTCTCAAACTGATATTTTGCACTTCATTTCAAACATGACGCAACCTCTGTCATGTTTGGATTCACTAGAAAGCATATTTTGGATACAGTGCTTTTGTGGTTAAGAAGTGGTCAAAAGATGGGAGAGATGTTCTTGAAAAGAAAAATTCTAGGCAGTGATTTTATAAGATTAACTTTTGATTAATTTTCTACTTGCTGCAATCTCATCTGCTACACTAATATTTTAGTAAGAACATTTTTGACGTGTAAATTTATTTAAAAATTACATTTATCTGGAGAATTTTTATAATAATTATTTCAACATGCAAGTTCTCAGTAGAAACATGAATTAAAACCAGAAACAAAGCACAGAAAAAAAAAATGAAACTGCATTTTTTTCACACCCATTATGTGCTACAGAAAGACATTTATTAAACAAAAGAAAAATTTAAAAAGAAGCACAGTATTTCAGGCAGCTGTACTGCTGAGTACCTTACAGAAGAGACAAAGGATAAAATCTCCCTTATAAGTAATGTATAAATTAACTTATTAAATTAACTTCTTGAATTGACTCTAATTAATTCCATGCAAATCCTAAGTAATTTCTCTCTGTTTGGAGGTTTTTTATCATACTAATCCAAATCAGTCAGCCTAGCAAAACCAAGGGAAAAAAGCATCACATTTTCTGAGCTGAATTTCCACCCATCCACGTGCATATGGCTAGCACAACTCTTTGTCAAGGGACAGCAGAGGTAGTAGACACATGTTGCTGTCTTAACAACCCATCTAAGGCATGGCTGTGATTTTCTCAGCCCAGTTTGCCAAACTGGATGAAATTGTCTACAGTAAGCATTGTATAGTATTGGAATGTCTTCACGGTACTGAAAGAAAAATGATAATTTATTTTTTGCCTTTTAGGAAGTGTTGCAGGAAGTTGCAGTAGTTATGTGCCGATAAACTTGGAAAATACTATGTTTATGGGAATATTCTCCAAAAACGTGTTATATGTAATTTGTATGCTGTTTATTTTTCTAATACAATCAGTGCAAAAGAGGAAAAAGAAACAGTACTTTTGAAAAAAAAACATAGCCACTTTCTTCCTAATTCTCCCAAAATTACTTATAGTTCAAAATGAAGCGTCCATCTCTCATGGCCTTATTTTCAGAAAAAAAGAAAATCACATTTTATTCAAGCATATTTGTTGAAATATGAAAGCTACTCATTGTCTAAATCCCAGTCTTACATTAGCTGAGGTTATGTAAGTTCTTGCAGAAATTTTGGAGTTTTGGGTCAGTGCTTTGATGTATCTTACAGGATCACAAGCAGAAATAGTAGAGATACTGTTTTCAAGTAGTAATATGAGAATAGTCCATATTGAATCTGATTAAGATTAGGATTAGCTTTATTCTAAATGAATCATTTCTAATGTTACTTTTTTATACTTGTTACAGTATCTGATTGCATTCTCTAAGAAATGCAAGGAGAGCAAACACGATCTTCAACCCAATCATGGTGATTACTGAAGCATAAAGCACATGCCACCTCATTTACAATATCACATACCTGGCTGCTCATGCCATCCTTCTGGATTATCTTTAACAGGTCAGCATGAAATTTTCTGGCATTCAAAAAGACTAACGGGCTGTTGACTGAAACTATTTTTACCTGTTTTAATGATTCCTGTGGAATGAAATAAACATAATGATGAAAAGGTCATCTTGGATTTGGAGACCAAACCCCAGACTAATTTCTCTAAAAAGCCTAAAAATACCTGTAAATTAACCCAGGAGGAGCTTTGGATTGTGAGACTAATTTAACAGATAATTCTATTGATCAGTCTTCCCACATAAATTAAGAATGGAAATATAAGTAATATATAATGAAAATTTTCTATCATTTTAGTTAGCATGAGAAAAAGCATGCATGTTATAAAGCATAATACTAAGAACTATGAGCTAACAATTATAATAGCACTATTTCAGTTGATGCGATCCTCAAGCATAGACAAGGTAACATTTGCAGACAGGTAGTATATTTTATTAGACAAACACGTCTTGAAAAAAGTACACAAGGATTTAGGGCAAACACTACAGGTGATTTGGGGAAAGCTGGCAATATTCATCTTGGTCATCTGAAGATGACCTTAGTACAGATAGTTCTCTATGAAAATACTTGGTGGATCCAGATCAACCTTGAGTGACACATTTAAAGCTTTACCAGCAAATATCTGCAACCAACACAATAATCTACATGAGAACTATCAGTTGCCCTTGATCCTGTCTCTGCATTTCACTGAATAAGCTACAAGCAGCTTACCAGTACCTTCAGTCAGACTGTGTAGCTCAAAACACAAGTGCTACACAGCAGAACAATTTTGAAAGGACACCAGATAATGTCCAGAAACCCCCAGGTACAAGTGGGAGACATTTTGCTCAAAACAAGGGCTGTTTCTCTCACTCTCAAGGTGTACTTATAAAACACCTTCAAAAGCCAGTAAGAAAATTAGTATTTATATATAAATATATTAGACAGCAGGAAGACATGCTTAAATCCTGGTTTTGTAGGAGGTAGAATTAAGGTAATTCTACTGAACTCCCAATTTTCCACAGGTTGTGTGACAATGGAAGTAAAAATCAAGAATTTGCAAGAGAAAATAGGTCAAAAAAAGTCTCTCTTCTTCCTAACAAAAGTCGTGTAACAAGGTCACAGTCAAACACAAGTAAGTGGAGCTGGCACAGACCATTTTTTAAGTAGTATTGCTTGGGATTGCATTGAAGATATGCAGTTTTCCCAACAGACTTTCAAGCAAAACAAGAATGGAAATCTTCACCACAAACCACCTAAACTATCTCCTTATTGTAGACTGCTGTTCAGACTTCTGGGAATGAGATGACCTATCAGACACCACCACAGTGACCATCAAATAAAGGAAACATTTCAAACATCCCAAACTGAGGCAAAGAACCCCAGAGTACGCATAGAGACTTTGCGCAATTTACCTATGAGTGTGATTGTGGTAAATACCACATCACTGACATGCCAGTCAGACAAGTGGCAAAGCTCAACTGGCTGTTAAAATGTCTCTGTTTATATGGAATAAAGCTCTAAAGGGCAAAACAGAGGACAGTATATGCTTGAACAGAGAAATACTCTGACATCCCACAAATTCCCATAAAAACTATGTTATACACAGCTTGGTGTGGAGACAAGTGGACACCAGTGCCATAGCAGCACTGGCAAAGTAGAAGATAAAAACTAAGAAAAAAAAGGAAGACTGATGTGCAAAGATCAAATCCAGTGATGATCAAGCTTCCAAAAGTACAAGGTACAGAACTTGAAAGGGTCAAACCATAAGGCCAGATCAAACAGATAGCAGTCTTAGGTATAATTTTTTCATCCAGAATGGACAAGGCCAATTGTGCCTAAAATTGACCAGCCAGTTATTCCTGGGTCTGGTTTGATTCTTTGTTAACAAGAACTGCTCAGAGAAAAATGAACTTCCTCTTTGTTGAGTCCTTGCAAAGAAAGTAGGAAATTTATCTCACGTGTCAGTCCCTGCCAACACTTAGAAGGCCCCAGGCGATTGCCCTGCACACTCAGCACAGCACTGGCTCTGCTTGGGTACGAGTTCAGTGCCAGTGAATGCCTGGGATGAAATGTGTTTCACATAAGCTTCTAAACACCCTTTGATTTTTTTTTCCACATTAAAGTGTCTTTTCTCTTATTGATGAAATAACCCCTATAAATTCACAGACCTTAATGGCAGGGTAGATCATTAAGCTTGCATATTTTCATGTTTAAATGTCCTGTTGTTTATGTCTAATCTGTTACTTACCAGGGAAACTTGGACCAGTCTAACATTCATACATTAAAAATTACCCTAAATGCCTGCTGCAACCCAGTGACTAAATTCAATTAAAGGCATATTTTCCTTCTTTGTTTTGTGTAATAAGCTCTTGAGCAATTTTCTTCTCTAACATAATGTTATTTTCCCCACTGTCTGCAGACACTAGTTTGTTATTACTAGGTTACTGGCGTTAATCTTACTGAATAAGGGGGAAAAAAATAGCAGGGGAGCAGATAGCTTAAAAAAAAAAAAAATGTATAGGCATTTTTACAAAGTGCTTCATGATATGAACCGATATGAAAAATAGCAGGCAAATCAAATTTTGGTTACCCATCTCTGACAAAGTTACTCCAACATTTTTATTAAGAATGAAAAGTGATATAATAATTGACAGCTGGGCCAGCCTCAACAACAGTGTTTTTAATTCACATTTCAGAGTCCTCCCCATTCTTATGTACCTTTCACATTCCAACATTGCTCAGCATGCCAAAACAGTAAATGCCCTTGAGCCCTTGGAAGTTCAGATTTTGAGCCCAAGTTAGCTCTGATGGAAGACATTTGCCAGAAATAATAAATTCCTTAAAGAAGAGCTGCTTAATGGTGAAGCAATAACTGCTGAGCATGTGGCTTACTGATACATAAGATCTTTCATAAGCGCTAGGAAAGGAAAAAGGACGTAAGAGAAACTGCCACGGTGGAGAAGGCAGGATGTCCCAGTGATGGGGCTCTGTGCTCAAAGGACACATGGTTCTACTTCTCTCTTGGCTGCTGACCTACCATTTCATCTTGGAGGTGGGAGTTCACCTCTGTGGGTCATTACCCTTCTCTTCTTGCCATAGACCTTAGCAAAAGCAACTTTGATGATAATTGCAATGAAAACAACCAAAAGAATCTGCGTGGTTGCTTTAGGTTTGTAAGAAGCCAAATTTTAAAGGCACAGTCTTTGGGAGAGATTCTTCCATCCATTTTTCATGTGCAAAGGGTGATGAGATGTGTGAAGCAGTCTGTGACAACTTTGTGGTGCTGCCCCTCTTTGCCCAGCCATATGGTGTCCTCTGAAACAGTCTGGTCAGGAGGGGTTGGTGGCAGAAATGGTCTCAGAAAAGAGATTGGGGATGATGAGAATACCAGAGGACTTTTAGGAAATATGATAAGAATATGGAGACTGCTATTGTCTGCTCAGATTGCCCTTGCCATTCCTGGCAAGATATTTCCTTAAATTTAGGAATTAGGAAACTTTTAGAAAGAGCAATTCGTAACTAAAAATGACAAATAAACTAAGGTGGATAAATCTAAGCGGACTTGCCTAACTTCACTTTGCAGACAAGCAGCAGAACCTTGAAAATATTCCAGTTTCTGATGGGCAACTAGTTTTGTTTTTATTATATTATACTGGCTTTAGATTTCAAGTGGTCATATCATAAACACATTCCCTTGATTCCCTGATTACAATCTGGTAACTAACTAGAGAAAGCAAACAAATCTGAATTAGTGAAACACACACACACAAAAAAGGTTAAAAAAAATTAACTTACACTATTATCTTCTGCCTTGTATTTATATTCCACCTCTTTCATATTTTTCAAATTGAGTGTCTTTGCTCTGTAATCAATACATAGAGAAAAATCTGTACAGTAAATCATTAGAAGCCTTGAACAGAAACAAAAAGACACACACCCCAAACTACAGCATAGCAGTTTAAAGGTCTGACAAAGCAATCTGCATATTTTTGTGATTACAGACCTTATCTTTTCTGATAACCATCCACTTAAAGAGTAAAAATTTTAGAATTATATCATTTTGAAAATATGAATAATGAAATTCTCTGGTGAAGAAAATCTTAATTTTCATTAGCTGGCAAGAGAGCTATTTTCAAGTCAAGGTAGCTCATATATAACCTATAGCTTCAAAAGTTAAGAAGTTTAATATTTTTTAACTGCAAAATCATATTGTAATGAAAGGGAAAATAAATATGTAGAATAGCTGTGGGTCATGAAAAATAAAGATATTTTATTTGTCATTGAAATGGACACATCTTTAAGAAGCAGAACATTGCACTCTAGCCATCAAAATGGGGGACTTACTGGAAAGGGCCAGTATTCCTGTGCTCTCTACACAGTGAAAAGAGAAAGTTGCCTTGGAAAGGGCGCTCAGCGTAGGATCTTCTGATTCAATACATCCTTTGCAGGAACACATTTAACTGCAGAAGACTGTGAAACTAGCTAGCCTGCGAGACAGATGCACCAATATACAAGGAGTATTTGCAGGTATTGGGGCCAGATAAACAAGCCTTTCAAATATCAGCTGTTCTCTCATCTTTGCATAAATGGAGCTGTGGCTGCTGCTGGTTTTAATACATTCTGATACATAATATTTACCACATCCAATGGTCTGTCATCTGAACAGAAATTTTACAATAAATAATCCATGGTATTTTCCTTGCTTCACTCCTGCTAGCGCTTTTGCTCATGACTGTATGGCTTACTACAGGTTATCTTGTTAACCCTATCTGTGCCATACCAGTTTTAAGGCTGCTACCTTGTTCAATGCGTTTAGATGGCATGGACAAGTGTGTGCAGCTTCACTGAAGAGCAGAGAGATCACTGGAAAGAGTCTTATTTACATTAATTAGTGCAGGTTCAGACTGAGGTCTCCACTAGATCAGGCTCTTTTGTGTTAGATATCCATCCCTTTCTGCTGTTGGAGAACCTCTAACATCCAGGCTCAGGGTAAAAACAACATGAAAACTTGCCTTTTGTTTTACTACCAGAATATATCAAAATTTTAGTTTGCTGAGTAGCACAATGTTATCACAAAGGTACTGATTGATTCAAGCAGAAACTATCTCCCATCATTTTTAACTGCCTTGAAATTTTGAACTATTTTCATGCTGGTTCTGCAACTTATTCTGTGAGAACAGAGCTGTGCACAAATGTCTAACACCATTAACTTTAACAAGCATTTAATCGAGCTGTCTATATTGTGCTTAATTTCAGTGGGATTCAATGATCATGCAAACAACTGCATGCAAGCAGCAAGTAATTTCCAGGACTGGTGAGCTGTGAATTATTTCTGTAACACAAATCAATCATGAACTTCAGCTATATTTCCCTTTACTCGTGATCCAAAGTAGCAACTGTAATATATTAAAAAAAAAAAAAAGAAGAATTTCTGATTGCTCTAGTTTATTTATCCTGACTTTTCTAATTGATACACAGAACTTACACTTTTTGTTAGACATTAGAATAGCTGTACAGTTATGTTTCATTAATCTATATTAGCAGTGCAATTGTCAACTACCAACTCCTGTGCAACATAGTACCTAGGGGTTTATAAAGGCTCTTAGTTACTAAAGCTTCCCAGACATACTTTCTCCTTAAGGAGCAAATAAATATCTAATGGAAAAAAATATTATTAATCTTCCTGTTGATTTTATGCTACCTTCACATAATGAATCATACAGAAGTGTAATAATAACAGAAATCACAAAATAATACCATTTTATAAAATGTTTTAGAGATCCTTAGTCTACAGTAAATGCACAGATGTGACTTTTCCTTTTGAATTGTCTTATCTTGCAATTTTCTGCAACTAAAAAACTGAAGTTGAGTTGTTAAATTTAGTATACCGTATGTCTATCCTGACTGTGAAGCAATATGCAGAAAGAATACATAATGATGTGCTAGTAGAACATTTCAATGAATTGTCTCTTACCTGGGAAAGCGAAAAATCACGATTAATATAGTGCAGACAACGCCATACAACAGTCCCACATTAGCAGCAAAGCATATTGTAAACACATAGGTACTAACCCATATGCTCTTTAAGGAGGGGAGCAAAAAGAAGTGATTAGTTTTAAATTTTATAATAATGTGCGCTTTATGAATCAGAAATAAAGATTTTTAAAACTAAGATAATTTCTCAGATGTGAACATTTGGATCTTTGAACTGGCAAATACTGAAGATTGAATTAGCAATTAAAATAATACCTCCCCGTGGGAGGCCACATACAGCATGGCACAGCTCATCCCAGTGCTCACAGAGGTTCCTTCCAGGGTTACTTAAAATAGCATTTGTGCTTGTGCTAACAGCTTAATTCACAATGAATTCAGTTGTTTGGAAAACCTGTATTTTATTTTTCACATTGCAAATTCTCGTCACCTTCTTCACTGCACAGATTTTAAATCCTCCTTTCCTTTCACATAATGAGGTGCCCTAATGAGGTCACACACAGAGAGCTTTTCTCCCACTAATCATATAAGTGGGAATTATAATTTGCAAGGAGGCTGATTAAAAGTGGCGTTTATCAGAGTACAGCTGACTAAAACAACTCTATAATAAATAAAAATTACTAGGGAATTAATTTCTTCCAGTGGAAATGGTAAGATTTCATATTACTTCCCCATCTTTCAATATTTGATTACTAAAACTTTGGACTCATTTTAAATACAAGTTTAAAAAATACACAGAAGCATATCTGAAACTAAAGTCACTTTGAGAAGAAATTTAAAATGTTAAAAAAACTTTTAAAAACTTTCACATTTCAGTTTTTCCTTTATCATTTTCTAACCAGAAATGATCACTTTTATTTCCATACTACAATGATGTGTACAGCTAAGAGACATGCAGATTTTACAATTAAAAGAAAAGTACAAATTACTTGATTTCTTATACCAACCCAATTGTTATAATAAAGTACATATTTCTTTCCTTGAGGGAGCCTTAAGCAAGGACTGCTATCTAATATTTCTGTAAAAGGTGTTAAAGAAGAATGGAAAGTATTTTCACTCCTCTGGATATACAGATCCCCACAGGTGCCTGTTTCAAGAATTGCAGTGCTTCTTGTTCATGTTTGCAGAATAACAGATCACATTACAATGGCACAATCAGTATTAAGATTATCCTTTCTCATGCTTTCACTTAACTCACGAAAGCCAGAGACAATACTTTCAGCCTAACCACAAGAATTGTGCTCAAGCAGATCCCAGAACTGTTATTTTATGAATTATAAAATGTAAGTCATACCGTACTAACTTGTGCTTCACAGAGGACAGAGTGTTATGTGAGTCTATCGAGAAGCCTTTTTCATCTTCAAGATTCCTAACTACTGCAAAAGAGTTCTCATTTCTTCAACAGGATGGCTGCTAGGCAAACAGGTAGACTTAAACTGTCCTCAATCGCCAGTTGTATTTTAACATGACATCTTACACAAATTGTTGTGCATATATTTGCAAAGACTACCAATATGAGCAACAGATATTGAGTTCTGATTCATGAATAAGAAAGTAATGCTAAGATTTATAAATCCAATATACATTTATAAAGAAACTCACCTGGACATGGAAAAGCTAACAAAACTACTAAAAACCTGAGAGATCAAGAATTAGCCTATCTTAATAAGACTGAACCCTTGACAACACCTGAATCCACTTCAGTGCAATCCAGTTAAGCTGCAGACCTGAACCTCATCACATCTAACTAAATCACTGCTGCAGACCTGCAAAATTCTTATGTGTCAGAAAAAAACAGAAAGCATAAAACCCCAATACAAAGTCTGCATAGGAAGAATCAAAGCCAGAAATGTTTAAGTACTGCTGAGTACTGAGAAAGCTAGTTAAGTGCCTCTCCAGCAGTCTAGTATCTTACATCTTAACTGTAATCAGAGACTGCCATTGTTGTAGAGCCTGAGCCAAAACAATCATATGCTCATTAGTCAATCACCTTTTCAGTGCTTTGTATTGGCCTGGAGTCAGTACTTCTTTAATTAGGGTAGCACCAAACCTGTAGAAAGAAGTTATGTTGATCTGATAGACTTTTTTTTTTTTTAAATTCATGGGTTATTGCAAAGTTCAATAAAGAAGTCATAAAAATACCAAAGTTTTCCTTGGCAATTTACTTCAAGAGGGTTACTGCATACTCCACAACAGATAGAATCTAATCATTCTTCAAATCTTAGCAATAATATATTATAGGCACATGTTAATTTCAAAAATAAAAAAAAATCCACCTTCTAAGTATCCTTGTACTGTACTAATTTGGAGAAAAACTCTAAAGAGGGAGAAAAGAAACAAGCAGAAGAAATGGATTTATGTCAACTGCTGTATATATTAGAAAGTATCAGAAGCACTGAGAGGTACAATGACTGTGTACAGCAGCTGCCTCCATTTAGACTTTCCATTCCATAGGGTCTAATCATCCACCATTGATGACAGTCTAAAACTGGCACTTGGTAGGAAAAAGCATATAAATAAATTGCAGAATACTTTCTGAACCTAGGGCTAACAATGCTAAGGTATGGTGATAAGAAATGTTTCTGTATGAGTTTGAAACCAGATTACGCACTTCCCTTTTTCTTTGCAAACTGAGGATATGATCAGCTATCACCTGAATGGGTAGGGTTCCTTGCACTTAACTATCTGCAACACAGCTGTCTGATTTCCAACCATAATAAATGGATTTGGTTATGAGGATGAAGAAAATTCAAGGCGCAGTTCATCTAACTCCTACCTGATTATGGTGTTGCTTAATGGAGGAAGAGATGAACATGACTCAACTGACCAGTTCTGCACTATCTGTAATGCGAGGCTGTGATGAGTTGCTCAGATAGAGGCCCATGCTGCAGCCACCACCATGTAGCCAGAAGGAGAATCCCATTAAAGCCTGCTTATTCAGGAGCTTTCTCAGCAGGGAAGATGCTGGAATCCTGGTTCTGGCTCTAAGGACTGAGTGACACGGCCATGCTCCCACATCCTTCTGCAAACAAATGACTAATGTGTGCATTCATCCACAGCACACCCTTCATCAAAACTTGGATTCAAGTGAAGACCACCACAGCCATAGAGCAGGAACTGCTTAATGCACTTAGGGACATGGTTTAGGGGTAGACTTGGCAGTGTTGGGTTAACAGTTGGACTAGGTGGTCTTTAAAGGTCTTTTCCAACCTAAATGATCCTATGATAATAAAGTGGTATGGTAGTTCTTTAATATAATTTTTCACAGGCATTCCATCCACAATGGTTGAGACAGTATTTGTTTGCAAACAGCCCTGGAAACAGAGGGACTGATACAAATATTACTCTTTAAAAATAATTTATATGGTAATCATACTTTCAATGGATTAAGCATTTGCAAATTCCTTCCCACCCCACTGAGATCAACTGTAGCACAAGTAATATAACTCATAGTAGCATATTCACTAATGCAGGAAGAATAGAAAATCTCCCTAGGATGTCGTAAGCTAGAGGCATTGATGTAAAATTATTCTCACAGAAGAGATGGTTTCCTACTTCATAGAAAATTGTCTTTATAGCAGAGCCCTGAGAGCTCTCAGAGCCCTCTCATGATTCAGGACCCATGTGTGATGAACAAATTTAAAAGGCCATCTTCCTCCTGAGGATAATATGTGAAGAAGTTCTAAAAAACCCCAAGAAATTGCACTAATGAGCTCCAAAATTTTCAAGGAAGACCGTTTCCAGGCCCTCTCCTCTAAATATTTTGACAAAATAGATTGGCAGGGTGTTTTATGCATGTCTCAGAAATTAGCAATGGCAAGATCCTGGAGGATACTGGTCAAAAATGAGACCCTCATTCTTGGATCTACTTTAATCACTGAATTAGTAAAATTCCTTACATCCTTTAATATTAATATATGTACATACAATTACAATTCATGCATCCATAACTACCTGTCATCCCAATGCCATGTTGGGAATGTGTAATTTTTACCACAAATTCTTGCCATTCTTCCTGCCTTACAAGTCAGGCATGCAACCTGGCTTTGTCTCAGCTGTGGTAATTTTCTGGTCAAGACATATGTGCAACTTTAAAACATTTTTTTCTCTTTAAATGCCAAAGTATTCCATTGCTGGACTTCCCAAATCCCTGCTATATAATTAACTCATGAAAATGATCCTTATTTTATTATAATGTTTCACTTAGAACATCACTTTCTGAAATACTTTTCCTCCATCTTACTTTCAAGTCCAACTGTTAACAGCAAAGAGAACATTTTTCTTCAGCAGTCCATTGCCAGGCAGTAGTTTTATCTGTCTTAAAAGGCAGTTTATCTGTGATGCTGAGCCTTAAAATCAAGAGTTAACAAGAGCTTCACTGGCCTTTTTAGTGATACTAGGAAAGTGCACTGTCAAGCTGGAGAATAAAAACGGCAAATTAGTCAAGTGGGCCTGCATAAGAAATTAGGCTTATAGAAAGGACAAGGAAATCAAATTTTGACCTGAAGACGTGACAAATGGGATATATTTACAGACTAATGCCAGATTAGCTTTCTGGCAGTTCCCAGAAAAAGAGGGAAAAAAATAAGACAAATCACTCTCAGTTATGCATATAACATATATAGTGGAATAGTGCAATTATTAATCTGAGATTGTTGAAGTCCTCCAACCAAGGTGTAGGGACTGACAGAAGATCTTAAGTGAAGCAGGAGACATTTGAAGTTCATATGGATGCTATGAACAGCAGGAAAGAGATCTCTGGAATAAGGACAGTGGGGTAGTAGCTAAAAAGCAGTCGAATGTCATTTGAGAGGCAGGATGTAAATCTGAAAGAAAAAGCCACCCATTGCTGAAAGAAGAGATTTCATAGAAACCCAGAATATCCTGTGATAGAATGAAGCAATGAAGATCCTCAAGTCCAACTCCTGAACATTATCTTACCTTCCACATGTAAAAGGATTATGTTTATAAAGAACTAATCAACAAATAAATATTATTCATACCACTTGTGTTTAATGAGATGCTTAAAGAAGGAGCAAGGTAACAAACTCCATAATACTCTGTTTCCATGCGCTATCATTTGCCAGACTTATAAGCAAAACAAACCTGACTTCAATGCTACATGACACACACCCTTCAAAGAATCAGTTCCAGAAAGGACAACTGCTAATTATTTCCAAATGTTTTGTTAGGGTTTATATCTTCAAAACACTTTGGATAACCTGGGTGATGGAATGATTCATTTCCAGTGTTCTGTCAATTTCTGGGGTGAATCTTTTCAGGCCAAAATAACACCAGTGTAGTTACACAAATCACTGGCCTTGGTGGAGATCCTCATAGCAGGCAGCAATGCAAGATCAATGTTTATAGGCTTACTTTAAACTATGCTATTTTGAGCAAGATGATTTATCCTGTCAAGCTAAGGACTGATGGTAAAACTACTTGAAGATAAATCATTGCTCGAGCATGTTTAGTCAGAAAGATGAACCCAGCAAACTCCCCCATTCTATAACCTCTCCTAGAAATGATGACAGATGTCAGAGATGTAGTAACGAACCACTCACACAACCTTTTCTGCCAAAACCAGAAAAGCGAAAATCAATCAGGCTAGTCTATCTGTGAAGATGTGTCAAATCTAGTGAGATTCCAGAATATCCTGCTGGAAAACATAATGACTTATTATCTCAATGAACTGATGGAGAAGATATATCTCTCTGCCATAACTATCAACATTTTAAGTCCATTGTTCCCAGAAT
The DNA here is from genome assembly GCF_000738735.6 of Corvus cornix cornix. Taxonomy (NCBI): domain Eukaryota; kingdom Metazoa; phylum Chordata; class Aves; order Passeriformes; family Corvidae; genus Corvus; species Corvus cornix. The sequence goes on along the minus strand of NC_046333.1, from coordinate 129,172,305 downwards.
AATTCTTGATCTGCATCATCCACCAGTTCTGTCACTGACATTATGGGTTAAGCTGAAGATCAAATACAATACAAGAGACAGAAAATATTTTCAGAATTTTACTGCTTGAGGAAGAAAAGATTTAATGAAAGATAGAGCTTTTTTTCTGGATAATACAAAAGAAACCCTTAAAACCAAGTTTTTTGCACCTCTAGTTTTCTGCAACTAAGTGCAAAAAATCTCACAGTCAAACTTGGTGTTGTTTACTCAGCTCTGTTGCCCATACTTAATCCAGTACTCTATTAAAAAAATTTTTATTCAGTCTAGACTTAACCATTACTGCTGTAGAATACTAAGTCACTGGTGAAGTCAACAAAGTTCATTATTAACGCCAATTACTTGTATATCCCACCACAGAAAAGGCCTATATGGCCAAAATACTTTTCTGAGTACTGTTAACTCAAACATATAGGACGTCAGCATGTATGTATTTATGTAAGTGCATAGAAATTTTGGTTCCACTAATTGGCCATTACATCCAAAATCTCCCACAGAAGAGAAATCCAGGAGTGTCCTTACATATGGATTCATCTTTAATTTGCTAGGCGTTCTGTGCAAAATCTCTCAGACTATTTAGATTTTGCATTAAACTAGATTTTCATACTATATCTCTTTTCACCTATCTTGTCTTTCTGATGTACTCCTCCTCTCATAGAGCAGAATCTTTCACTGTGTTCAGACAGTAGATATTCTGCTTGCAAAATCTGAAAGAGTTAAGGCAATTTACCTACAGCACCCCTCAATATGCATATTTCTGCATCACTATTTTTCCAGTTCTGTTTGACCTGTATGGTCATTCCGTATTCCCAGAGGATGAAGATACCAAAATCTGTTCAATAATGCTACAGTAGCAAAAGTATGTTAAACAGATAGAGAAGACATAAAAATTAGACACGTATTTGCTGACATTAAGTTGATCTGTCTGTATACACATCTGTAGCATTAGGTTTGATTCTTTATCATTTACTAAAATGTCATTTTTTTAATACAAGTGATATTACAGATGCTGTTCTTCTGAGCTGATAGTGTGCAAAAAGTACTACTAAATACCTTGCACTTGTCTCTTCTAGGGCCACAGAACTATTAAAGTTTAGCTAACAGGTGTTTGCCAAACAGTCTCAGGAAAACCTCCTTAGATTAAGTTTTACTTACCCAGTCTATTTTATCCACTTTCCAATATTTTTTTAAGTCACGGAACTGCATTAGCATCCCCTTCAAGCCCACAACTATAATGCTTGCTAACACACACTGCAAAGACATAAAAACAAAAGCCATTTGCAGAATTGCTAGTGAAAACAATTTTTCTACTTTTTCTTTAATTTAGCAGTCGATATCATAATTAAATTGTAGAAAAACTGGTAGGTGTTTAGAAAATGACATAAGCACAGGCGTCCTTGTGACAGATGCTAACAGCATCAACCCCCCCTATCCCTCTTTTTTTTGTGAAGGCAATCTACAGGCTACCTAATTGTGAGAAAAATGACAGAAGCCTCAGGACCACCCAAGACTCTTCCATGCATCAGCAGACCAGATACATTCTGCCACAGTCTGGAGGACAAAAGCAAGTCAGCACTCAACTTCTACGCAGTGAAGAATTTTAATTCCCCTTCCTCACTTCCTTCCCTTCTGCTAGAGAAGGCCTCTGGGGCAAAAGTCCATTAATTTTGAAGCAAACAAAATAAATTTTTGTTCTTTGAATCAGGAAGGAGGAGAAGATGGATGAAAAAATCATCTAGAGCCAAAAAGAACAGAGTACAAACTGATGGACTTGCAGTGTATAGATGGGCTGAAAAAGCATATTAGAAGAGAAATAAATTATCAAGAAAGCAAAAACCAAAAAGTATTTTTAAAATATGGGGGAAAAGCCTACAGGAAACCAGTCAAAATTCACATACAATCCATATAAAAACAAATGAAAGTAGGGAAGAAGTATAGCAAAAAATCAGGACATATTGAGCACCCCTCTTCAAGCGTCCTTACTTTGCATGGTTAAAATAAGCTATAAAAGGATCTGTGTTTGAAAAGTGAGAACTTTCATGACACCATGTAAACAATAGCACAAAGTAATTTTTAAACATGGTTGAGTTAAAACTTCATGTACATACATGGCAGAATTGTGGATAATTTTAGAGCTGTATTTTGCAGCTTTGACATGCCTCTAGTTAAAATTAACTATTAATTTGTAATACCAAAAGCTAGATATAGCTTATGTGAAAAGATGCCACCCTGCTTCATAGAGTCATAGTGTAGATGTATTCCATGACAGAGATATAGGAATACTTCATAATCTTTCTGTAAGCTTATATCACTATCTAAAATAATTTGTGTTGAATTTATTTGAAATGCAAAGTTGTGTATCATATGCATATCTTGGAGAAATATAATGAATCTTCATTAATTTCTACCACACTTTGTCAGTTTACAAGTTCACAACAACCTGGATGTATATTTTTCATAAACTACCTGCCAAAACTATGTAGAAGAGAAATTCACTTCTATATGCTTACATGATAGCCTATATATAACCATATATGTATAAAATCTGTATGTCTTATGCTGTCACCTCCGTATTTTATGATTTCGAGATTTGTAGTGCCCTGACTATTCTTTCAGCCACTGAAATTAAATAGAGCTGTTTTAGAGGTTGCACTATCTTTCCCTGAAAGAAACTATTAGAAAATGTTTGACATCTTAATCTTTAAAAAGGATAAGTACCATACCATAGGAAGCCAGTAGAGCAGAGGTCCAATTGCATAGATCACCACAAGAATTAATACACAAGAGATAAGGCAAGCCACCTAAAACGATAAACAAGAATTACAGATCAGTCAGTCCAACAACAACAACAACAACAAAAGAAATTGTGAAAAGGATAAATTATAAAATATTGTAGACAAAGTCAAGAATCAGATGTTGAAGGTGTTAGCTGTTAATGTATCTGTGCATTGAAGATGCATATAATTTCAATTTTAATCTCTGATTATTACCTTTAATCAACTACAGTGAAAACGTAATGAGAGATCGCAGTATCTGTGCTTGACCCTGCTGCCAGCCCACTGATATAGATCAGAGCATCACTTACACACTTGGTTATTCAATGGAACATGTGTGTGCAATATCTCATCCCAGAAGTTTCTCAGCACCTACTGTCATTCTGCAACTTATTTATAGCCATGCACCCTATATTGTACTAAATAACAGATTTGTCACAGCACTAAGCAAGAATTATGTATGCTATCATTTTTTCCACAAGAGAAGACTTCTAACTTATTTTATTGGGATTAACACTAAAAGAAAACTATTGTTAAACCAGAAACCACTAACAATTTCATGTTAATATCGGTTTATTTACTTAAGAAAATGTAGGCACAGTTTAAAAATATATATTAAAGATTATAATTAATGCAGGTAATATAAATTCAGAAAAATATATGGTGTAATAATTATACATTTCTTCACAGTATTTATGGTATTAATCTGATGGAAAACTACAGTAAAATTGCACTGTCCTATTCCGTTCTGAGTGCTCACTGAGTACTTCTGGTCTTATACAGTTGAGATTCACAGAAGGTTTTTGACGGTAAGTAGACAGATGCTCACTTTATTTTTATATTGATAATATGTTTCTTTACTAAAATAATTAGGTTTCATTTTAAGAGACAAGTTGTTAAAAACAAAACCAGACAAGTTGTTAAAACACTAGAAAATTAAAGTCATGGTGTACTTAAAAATACCATCAAGAAGGATAGACAAAGTGTTTACAGAAAAAGGGACAGAAAATCTGCTGGTAAAGTCACAAGGAACTTTTCCCTCTTTCTGCCTTCATGAAGAGCAAGAAAAAAAGTGTTGATTCTATTTGAAGGACACTTCTAGTCCATGATAGAGTTCCTCACTTCTGTTTTTTCTCAGGAAAATATACCACTGAGGAACAAATGGCAAAACTGCATCTCAGGTATAGCCATTTGAGAAAAAAAGAGCTGCTCTGTGCCCCTGAAAGGCTCTCTGCATTTCTTCCATGCCCTGTGCCAAACTGACTTCCCTCTATGTAATTAAAGCACGGCTTCTTTTTGCCTATGACCTCACCAATATTTATAAGTGATGATCTTCTCGTGTCTTCATTCTGCCTAGACAGCCACAAAGGAGAGGATTAAGCTGATGTGTTGCTTTCCGAGAAGGCAGGGGAGAAATTGTTATGCCTATTAAAATGCTCTCATAGTGCTAACTCAGCCATACTCTGACTTTTAGAGCCAGGCACTGCTATGCTGTGAAACCAATGGATAAACCAAGCAGACTTTTACCATGTGTTTGCTATCTTGAAATCAAATTATAGTGGTTTCTTTTCCATTTCATGTATTGAATAACCTTTTATCGGGGTCTTTGTCTACGTGAACCAGAGCCAAAGTGCTCAAATACCCTATGAGCCTTCTTCACATTATAGGTCTGCAGGTTACCTCAAATCTTCCATGGAAAAGCTAGTACAACATGATGCAGTACAACTGCAAATTGTAAAATGAGTACATTAACAGGTTACAGAAGAGAATGTCTGTGAGATGATGGCACATGGTGTGACATCAAATTCAACTAAAATATATGAAATAACTAATAGCCAAGTGGTAGCTAAAATATTTGCATATAAATACTTTTCCAGATTATTATTTGTTAGATTGTTCATTATGATTAAGTGAGTTCGGAGTACTCTGTAGGCTAATGAGCAAGTATTTGACATGTAGAGTATTGAAGTAAAGCCCTGTATAATTCCTTAATATTGTGGCATCTGCATGAGAAATAATTGCAGGAGATGGTTGAGGAGAAACAGTACCTATGGATTGCACTTAGTCTTGTACCTCATGAACCTTTTCCTTGCAGCTAATGTCCTTTTTACAGGCAACACCAGCTATAAAATGACAATGGAATCATTGAATCATAGAATTGTTAAGGTTAGAAGAGACCTTTTAGGTCATCAAGTCCAACCATCAGCCCAGCACCACCACCATGGTGGTTCACCGTTAAACCAGGTCCTCAAATGCCATATTCACACAATTTTTGAAAACTCCCCAGGATGGTGACTCTGTCAGCAGTCTGTTCTAGTGCTTTACAACCCTTTCTGTGAAAAAAAAAAATTCCTGATCTCTAATCTAAACCTTCCCTGGCTCAACTTGGTGGTGTTTCCTCTTGTTCTGTCACTTGTTACCTGGGAGAATAGCAGTGAACTCCAAAGGGCATAGCATTGATGGCAGGTTGCCACTGAAGGCCCTTGAGTTTCAGAGGAAGAGGCAATGCTGTGGGGGTGCCCCAGGTGGCTTGCCACCTCTCTTGTTCGCAAGCACGATTCAGACAGATGACGGGCTCACAGGGTCACAGTTACTATTTTCAGCAATTACAGTCTCCTCTTTCCTCAGTGACTGTAATAAGAACTTGTGGGTTTAGTTTCCTACAGCAGAAAATAGGCAAAAAAAATCCTCAAAAATCTAAATGTCATCTCTCTGGGCTCAGTGTACACTGAGGGATAGGACAAGTACACCATGTCACAAGGCAGAAGCTGGGAGATTACTTGTGGTTTTTTAACAAACAGCTCTAAAGGTTACTTTCATTTTATTTTGGAAATCAGATAGAAGCACTAAATTAAACGTGATTTTTTCCTAAAACTTCGGTTTAGACAGTGCCATTAAATCCATTAAACACCATTAGAGGGCACTTTTGTTACAATGCTAACAAATTCACATTAACTGAAAGGGCTTTTATGTAGTTTTCCGCAGTCTGAAAACACAACTCCTAACTTCCTTGCTGCCACAGACCTTACAGTTTATATTGAATGAAACATAAAAATTAATAAGAGGGACCATTGTCTTTCCTAGGAAGACATCGCTGATTGAATGCAATTTAATGCAGATTGTTAAAAATGACAGGGCAGAGTCATTCTCAGGACAGAGGAAAAGGGAGACAGGGGAAATACAATGGATAAATCAGTACAAATTCCAGTGAGCAGAATCACAGCTTTAATTCTCCGACGTACTTTACTCTAAGCTGTTACCTGTGTTTTGGCTCCTGTACTGTATAAAAGCGCCGTCCGTCCCATCGCTGCAGCACTTGGTATGCAAAAGAAAAATGAAGGAATCACGTTGCTGAGGCCATGAGCCAAAAATTCCTGCAAAGTCGTTAAATAGAAGATGGTTTTTTCCTATTGTTCTGTCATTTCAATGCCTCTCGCCAACATAGGAGTCCCCTATGTAAATATTAGCAATGATAAAGGACGGACACATTTTTGAGGGAAGAAAATCCCACAGGTGCATGAAAAAGGATTTCCCAACAGAATATATCTTCTCACAACTTAGAACGATAGAATGATAGAGCTGTTGAACCAGATTCATCAAAAGCAGAAGGGACATTTTGTTCACAGAATAAATGCTATTGCTACGTTTTGAAGATGAAGTTCAACCAAAATATTTACATTTTGATCCATGTGTGCTTTTTAACTGGCCAGGGCCCCAAGTACTGGTATCTGGAAACTGTCCAGATTGTTTCTGGTTTATGACTCACTGGAAAAAGACAGCCACTGATTTCTCTTTTTTTAGAGCACGTTTTAGTGAGAGTGAAGTGTGGTAGCCACATTATAGGCATGCTGTGTTTCATCACAAATATATTTGGTGTTTGTTCACAGTCAAAATGCAGACATGTCTGAACAAAGATTTGTAGAAGAAAAAGTGGAGAAGCCACCTTGAAGAAGCCAGTCTAAGAAGAACAGTGTTTTTTAAGGAAGTGTTCCAACATGGCCACCCAGCATCACAGAATTTAAGGAGCATATTGATCTGATGAGGAAAACATGTAGGAAAAGACCTCAGAGTGCTTAGGACACAAACGATGCTGTATCCAGCCAGGAAAACACCAGCTCATGAGTTTGTGTTCACAGCACAGAACAGCACCCCCATAAAGCTGGCCCAGCAGTCTCACACACGCACGAGCCCCCATGCCAAGCGCTGTGCCTGGCCCCTGAGGGCACCACAGCCACACCCCCTCACTGCTCTCCTGTCATGGAGGTTTTGCTCTTTACTCCATTATTTGATGCAGACATACACAGAGTTTCCAAGACTTCAGTAATGAAGCTGAGTAAGGTACAAGACTTCCAAAGGTGCAGAAAGATCTACAGGTTGCTGTGTTCCATGGACTGCCTTGAAACATAGCAGCATGTCACCCTGGAGTCTGTTCTGCACTAAGTTCAAAGCATTCTCCCTCTGCTCCATAGAAATGTGGCTCTGAAGCATCAACAGAAATTCATGGCCCAATGTATTCAAACTGAAAAATATTATAGAGAACTGAATAGACAAGAATGTTTTCACTGTGTTTTCCAATGACATAAGAGTTGTGAAGGTCAGGAACAGATGTAGCAAGACCAACCTGTCTAGATAGGGTGTCCAAATAGACCTCCAGCTGCAAAACAGTTCTTCATTCAACCCTATGTCATTTATCTCAAACCACTTAACAGAAAGGTGGAGGCAGCATTTTCAGCTCACAGTACTAGTGCCAGCTCTCTGAAATTGAGCCTTTCTTACCACAGTGCTTGAATTATCGTCTCCATGGATTTCCAGCTGGCTTGGAGTTACCCACCCACCATGACAAGCAATGTAGTAGTGTAGAGATGTTCCACTTTTATTTAAGCATGTCTTCTGCAAAGTGGAACTCAGAACAGAAAGCTCCTATGGCTGTAAATTTGGCAGCACCCTCTGAACTCACACAGCTTCTTATATACAAATAAACCTTCATTTTGGGTGAGACTTCCACTTTGCAGAAGTATAAATAATTTCCTCTCACAACATCAGATAAGTCCTGGGGCTATAAGTACCTGGTTTTGTTTTACAGTTGCTTTGTTTTATTAATTGGTGGCTGATTTAACATCATAACTTGTCTATAAGAGCTCAACTGCCAGAGGAGAAGTTGTCTCATCTGAGAGCAGTGGAAAATGCACTAATATCCAAATGCTGTACTGAATGTAGCCCTACAAGATTATCCTGAAGGATGAGCTTCCCCAAAAGGAGCAGTTCAGCCAATGAGGGCATTCTGCAGAGACAATTTGAACAAGTTTTGGGTGTTACAGTAAGCACTAGAAGGTGTCAGGATGCTATATGGAAAATAGCTTATCCTACTGGGCGTTCATCTATGATACTTTCCCCAAATGGTGAAGTGATTTCAAGGCTCAGTGACACTAAGGAGAAAGAGCTTTACCTGGTTGTCATCCACAGTGTATTTAAACTTTTTAGCAGAGCCTTGAGCAAGAGCTAGTGAGGCTACATAACCAACCAGTGCCACTCCAAAAGCTTCAGTGACTACTTCAGGCAGGACACTCATGGGTGGTGCTTTTGGTGATGGCAACCTATAAAAAAAAGACAGTAATTTTTGCAAAACTTGATACATAGTTTCTATATACCTGCAATTCATGCAAATACCAGAGAAACAATCTCTACAGGAACAGCTTATTTTTGTGTTACTTGTAAGGTGACATTTTTCAATATTTTAGGTTATTAAAATCTCCGTCTGTTGGGAAGAGCAGAATAGAATTTGTAGAAGATGAAACAGTTTCAGATGGACTATTCAATTTGAAAACTTTAATTTGAGAAATTATAAAGAGATGTTGATAAATTAGGTTCATGACTGACAAATAAAATTAGCAACCATTTACTAATTCTGTAATGTTCAGTAGAAGAGACTACTGTATATTTTCTCTTTTTTTTGATATAGTTGACTTTCCTGTAAAGTTAAATTTAAATCTTTAAAAAATTTTGTATTCCTGTTGGTTACTGACAGTACGGACATTTATTCCATCTAATGGGGGTTGCAATGAAACAAGTTATGAACCAAACCACCCCAGATTGTCTCTGAACTCTTCAAAAAGACTTTGGTCTTTCCAGAGCACAAATCACACCGACTGAAAACCAAATTGTGCTCTTAAGGTTTCTGATGTTCTCCACTGACAAGGCAGTTAGGTATTTCAGGTAAATGTCTAAAAATGCTCAGGAATGATCCAGGCTCTGCTTCTATTTTTTCAACACTACTTGTATGAGGTTAGACAGAAAATAAATTCCTGATTAAAGCTGCAAATACAGTTTACCTATTCATTACACACAGAAGGGGCACACTTAGACCTGTTTTAGTCTCAGATTCATAGCATGCTCTGAATACTTAAAAAGCATTTTCTTTCGCAGAAATGTCCCTTACTTTATTTCTTTCGGTGCAAGCTGCCACACATGCATTCCTGCTGTACTTTGTGACATTTAGGGAAACACTGCTATATCCAAGCAGGAGATTACACAACAGCTGCTCTCTTCCATACCAACCTGTAGAGTCTGAACATTTTGTCTGACAACTAATCTAATTTCTCTTTCCAGTTAATTATATTGGATTTTTTTTTTGCCTTCTTTTCAAGGTCATGGAGAAAAATGTATCCCTAACTACAGTAAAAATGTTCTTTTCTAGATTTAGCATAATTAAATCTTTCACATATCCTCAGAAACCACATTTTCTAAAATTTCTATATGGGTGGAGAGGAATGAAGTGTAGTGATCTACAAATCTTACCTCATTGTTAAACCTTTCTTCTACCATAACCCAAGGAAACCCTCAAAAAGGAGGTTGCAATAATCTTGTAAAGACTGTCCTGCCCTCCTGTCATACATCATCGGGTACTTAGTACCTACTTTTTATTCCACAAAGCAATAAAAAGCTAATGAAATGTACAAGAATGCATTTTTGTGATGATATCTATGCACATATAACTTGTTAATATGAGATGGAATTGTGAAAGAGTATTTGAGGAGACGGGGAACAAACAAAATAGATTTTTACCAATTCTTATTTCAGAAACTACTTTGACCTTTTCAGAGACTTTCTCAGAAATAAAGATATTTAAAAGCCACAAGCTAATAAAACCAACATTACCCTTTAGGAATATTTCCCACAACTTCTATCCCGTAGATGTATTCCATATCAGCATAGTAGCAAGCAATGGATGTAGCAATTATCTATTGATTCAAACAGAAAAAGATGTTACATTTCTGTTGCTTCTGACATGGTCGCTATTGTTGCTGTACCTAAGTACATGGCACATACATTTATCCTTAAATCAGTCCAGTAAAACAGGAAAGTATTATAATGATTTATTTTTTGCATATGTGGAAGAGTCAAAAGAAACTAAGATTTGGACACAGTAATGAAGTGAGACTACAGTGCAGTTTGTACATTCCGTGTTAATGAAAGAGATTTGTATGACTCCCTGTAAAGCCTCAGGAACCTTGGCAATCAGTGTCCGAAGTCCCTCTATTCAGCATGTGCCCCAGAGCACTGCCATTCATGTGAGCAGCTTAAAGTAGCTCATAATTGAGGTGTTCCTGATTCAGCTGATGCTCTCTGAGCACATCTGATCCAGACTGGCAGTGTTGACTTCAGCACAAAACACAGCAGATATGTCTGCCTCTTATGTTCTAGCAGGTATGAATCTTGCAGAGGGAGTGGAAAGTTTGACCCCGAGGAGATTCAAACTCATTTCCTCATATTTCAGATGAGATGAATACACAAATCACAATAGAACAGGTATGAGTTCCAGTCTGCAATCCTTAGTACCTGCAAACCTTGCTGGTACACTTTATCCAATATTTTTAAAAAGGTAACACTGAGACCGGGACCACACTTCCTCCTTTTCCAGAATTTTGTCCTTGTAAATTTTTCCAGTAAAAGAGTAATTGCGATGATACACCCTAAAAGACAACTATCCTTCATACTTTGTATTTTCTTTTAGAGGTCTAAAGAAAAACAGAAACCTTCTGATGGTGATCTGTTGCCGATCATTTGACTACAACTTAATCCTTAAATCAGGGGTTTATAATGCAATTGCTAATTTCAATTTTGTCTATACCATGTTAAAGGAAAACTGTTAGTAAAATGATAGAAAGCAATGGCATAGCTATTTAACTTTGTTGTAGATAAATAACAAGCAACATCTAAGTCACAACTACTCAGAACAAGACTTGCCTGGAGTTATAATGTGCCAGTTACTTTTAATTTTCTATTTCAAACTCCTTACACTTCAACATTCTAGGCTTCATGTTCTTGTGATTATGTAAAAAGTACTGAACATATGAAAAATATTATACAAATTGGGACTGTATGTCATTTCTTCCTTAATTATTTAGCCATACTGTTTCCTGTTCTTACAATTAACTTACAGCCATGAAAATCAGCTGTCCATTTAATAAGTGGCAGGTGTGGGTGTGGGTAACTATAGACAGCACAGTAAACTTCAGCAGATTGAGCTACTGAAAGCTTTGTAAGAAAAAGCCTGATATATAATTTTGTACTTACCAAAAGTAGATCGATGGGAAGGACGACTTTAATGTTTCTCTGAAATTTCTCATTCAGTTCTTTAACCAGAACAAGCACGACAATGCTCAGCAAGGAGAGAAGTAATGCCTCCAACTGAACTGATCTGATATTCTCAAACACATAGGCATAAATCTACAGTGAACAGCAAATAACAATCACACGTCAAAAAAAATATATTCTGGATCACATGCTATGGCATCTTCTCACAGCTTCAGACAAATAATCAGTGACAGCTGAATCAATACTGCAGGAGCTTAGTCATTGGTCAACTTTTTGGCCTGTACTTTAGATTTTACAAGGAAGGAAATCCACAAATTTACTACTCCTATGGATTTTTGAAAACACACCAAAAAAAAAAAAAAAAGCAGCGAATATTTGTATAAATTAATTTTAACATTTCTATTGGTAGAAGAAAGTGATAAAATTCCAATAAATGTGATATGTTTCCTTTTCTTATTCAGTCTCATTAAGTTCAGTGAGATAAATGAGTGCCACATAAAAATTTTGAGAAAAGTTTCTTGCACAAAGGTTTATTTGTAGCGGATATAGCATAAAACATCCACCAATTCTAGTAATAAAAGTTATTTCTGAGAAAAAAAAATTAAAAGACAGAAAAGAGGGGGAAAGAGAAGAAGAGAAAAAAAGAAAAGGGAATGAAAAATGCAGTAGTGGCTGGATGGGAAGAGATGCAACAGGAATCTTCCAAGATGAGCATCCTCTTCAGGGCATCCTCTGCAATCTGTGGGTCGTTTTTCCAGAGTAATTTCAGCAGGCCATCCTCAGTCTCCCCGCTGGTTGCTCTTGCCCCTTTCACAGTGCTCCATGGAGCATGCTTTGACCAGGTCCAGGGGCTGCACACACTAAATGGCTGCCAAGCTTGCATACATATGTTATTGGTGATTTAAATAACTAAAGTTATCTCTTTAGCCCAGTTTGTTTCCTTTTCTGCTGACTGCAGAGCTAAAAGGGAAAGAGGACACCAGGCCAGAGCTATGGAGCTGTGAATGGGAGGCCTTCAGCTTTTCAGCAGTTAATAAGTGCTGCAATAACCTGTAAAACAAGTTAGAAAAGTATAGTTGGATCTGTGATGAAGAAAGGAAATATGGTGCTGAATTGTAAGGAACATGGGGAATAAAAATATGGAACAGGCGTAGAATGAACAACAGTGATGAGCAACGAGGTATTTGATGATGAATACAATGTTGTAAGTAACAGACTCGGAAGAATGCAGTTGCCTTCAAACCAGCACAGATGACACAGTGAACTATAATTTTGCCTCTATGCTGAATTTGTGGGTTCAGGAAATAAGGCATAAATCAGTATGATAGCAGATTAACAGAAAGTAATGAAAAAAATTAGAAGTTTGCTGAAACAGTTAGAAGGGGTGAAGAAAGAGAGAATATCTATCCTGATAAATAAAGAAATAATGAGATCTCTATCACAACTTATTTTCAGGACTCCTGAAGAAAAGCAAGTCTATTGCCTGGAACAACAGCAAGCCATAAATATGGATACAATACATATGCCTACTAAAGCTGTAGGGGAAAAAACAAGGTAGGCTCAATCCCCTGACTTCTGCATTTAAATTCTGGGAACTACTGTGCATCCTGAAATATAAACCATAGAGATAACAGAAGTTAAGATGTAGGATGTAGATTTAGACATCATCACAAGTAACTTTTTTTTTAAAACCCCGACATTAAGGATAATAAAATCAAGCAACTGGGGCTTGAAATAATAATAATGATATATAAAAAAAGGTGTTTTCTCCGGCAATGATTAAGAAGACCACTAAAAAAATCAAAAGTGACACTTGTAATTTTATCAAAATAAAGATTAATAATTTTCTGCTTCAGAGAGCTTATATTCAAATACATGTATAATACTAACAAGTTTTGACAGTCTGGAGCTTAAATACACATATTTATATTGGACAGGAAAAAGTACTAGAGAATTATCTTAGGAAAAAACCCTGTTCTAGCAGAAAGGTAGTCAATATGATGATAAAATTTATTTCTATTGTTCTGATTCTGGCACTCATTGAAGAGGTGATGCTCATATTGAAGAATGAGTAAATTAAAATAACTTCCTGATTTTTTCTCTCTGAGAATATTTTCAAAATCTAGAAATGGAAAAAAACCCAATCTAAATTTCGTTACAGAAAAGTAACTTCCTCATAAAGAGGAAAAAGTAGTCCAGTCCTTTGAAATTTAGCCTTAGAGTTTCAATTAAGAATGCACAATAAAACCCAGCAGAAACATTTCTCAAAAACCAGGAAAATATTTTAAAATCAACTTGTTAAGTAATGTGATCTAGAAATGTCTTAAATCTGAAGAATGGCAATTAAACCACAGTTTTTAACCACATATTGCCCTACTGTAATCAGACAATATGTGGATTGTATCTTGAGTGGCTTGGAACTAGGCTCTGTACCCATAATTTTCCAAGAATGCATTTTCAAGAAAGGACAGGACTTGGCTCAGTGCCCAAGCAGAAGCTGTGATTAATTATGACAAAAGGAGGCAATCTGGAAAACTGCCCACAAACTCAACAAAGAGTGAGCTAGATCTAAGGTGAAGTGGCAAGAAAAGGGAAGAAATGGGTTGATTCCTACTTGCTGAAGTGAGAGAGATGTGATTTGTTTTGAAATGAATGCTGTCGATTAAAGTGTCAGCATTAGCTATCTGTGTTCGTGGCATTAAACCTAATTTTCCTAGACAAAGTGAGACAAAAGACTGAGTAAATAAATACAATTTTAGTGAAGAAATATGCACAAGCTATAATTTCCATCTTTCAAAGTGACTAAAAAACTTCTATTGACACATTGACACTTCCATTTAATTTTAAAAATATATATCCAAATCTTGTAAACCTTTGCCATAGGTTTTTCAGACTTTGCAACAGAATCTTTATATGAACTGCCTAGTACATCCTTTGGTGTTTCTTTTGAAATCGTACCCTTCTGTATTTAGTCTACATCAGTCAATAAATGAAAAATAATGGAACTACCAAAACTTTGTACCTCATTCGAATTCAGTAGCCCAAACAGCCCTATGCCCAAAGCGTCTGTAGTACACTAAAACAATTCTGGCAGTAATACATTAATATGAAATTAATTACTGCATTAGACTAAAGGGCTTTGACTGACTAGTTGATTCCTGGGTAACCATTTTCTGAAAACCTAAAACCACTCAATTCATGATATGACCAGTAAAGCAAGGAGACCCTTTCACAAGAAAGAAAGAGCATGTGGCTCTTAACATGAATGCAATTACCATATATAATAGACATTTCTTTAAACTATAGATTTTACATGGTACTCTGTCCAGTCAGTTACTGTACTTAGCCAAGATCAAACTATAAATCCTAAGTACATAAAGCTAAAACTTGCAGTAGCATCTGCATCTGATTCAAAAGAAGTATTTACAAATGTTTTAATCAAAAACATAATTATAAATTCAGAATTTACCATATTTTGATAATGCACTTACTGAAATAATTTGGAAATTATCCAGCAGAATTTAGCTTGATATTACAGTGTACGAAGCAATCTTTTTCATTATATAATTTTAAAAGTTTTTAAAATCAGCAATAATATATTAATTGAGCTGTTTGCCTCTTGTGCTTTTAGTTTTACTGCTAGTTTTGTGTAAAGATTCTTAATGGAACCTATCTGACAATATCATAAGCAATCAGTGGACTTTTTGGTAATCAGTGCAAATTTGGACCTAAGTGAAACAAGAAGTATTCCAGCTTTGCACATATATATACAGACATTGAATGCTCCTTTTCTCGTGGGAAACCAGCAGTTTCGAGTTCCACCATATTTTCACATACTTTCATAGGGTGATATTGAATGTTGTAGTGGTTTACATTCTAGAAAGGATGTGTATTTGGATATAATAATGAAATGCTCTGAGTTGGGTTTTTTAGTGTATACATGAAACCCCAAAAGATTAGCCCTAAAATAAGTATAGAGGCTGAAGCAAACAAAAGAATTAAAGGAACATGCTATTTAACAAAATGCATTTTAAGAGTGAAACCTCATTTCATTTTAAAAAATATTTCATTCTGATTTTTTTTAAATATGTCACACTGGAGGGGAAATGTACAGGCAAATATTGTAAACTGTATAAGTAACTGGGTAAAAAAGGGGTGAAAAAAAAGGACTGATAGCAGAACATGAAAGTTTGGGATTTTTTTCAGATAATTTCAGCAAAACCACACAAGGATTTTGCAACAAACTTGCAGCATGGCCACAAAAGACGCCGTTTTGCAAAGCAAGTTTCTTACATTGCAGCTCATTTTGCAGTATTGTATTTTCTCAGAAACGTGTGGAAAGAGAAACATATCTATACATAAATAAAGAGCAAATACATGTATGTTCTTCTGTTTTCAGATGCTGAGTAAAACTTGACACTTTTCTTGTCCCTTGTAAAGTTTGCTCTCACACGCAGTATTCCCTCATTATTTTTCTTCACCTTCACTTTTCCCTTTCCATTTGCAAAGTACCAAGTGGTGCTGCACTGTGCAGCTCAACTGAATTGTGACAAATTATGTACAGGGAAAACAAAATTTAATAAGTTACGTGAACTATGTGTAAACACAAAAATACCACAGGCTCAAGGCCAGTGTACTAGATTTGTTCTCCATATGCATAGTCCCTTTCTACGTATTTAACCATGATCTCACATGCTATAAAGAATTCATTTCACTGGCTTGCTATACTTGCAACTCTCCTATCACACTTTATTAAACATTCTTATTCTTGCTTTGCCAACCCAAAGGCTGCCTGAGGCAAAACTGGGCTTTGTGAGTGGGAGGTGTTTTGGAGTGGACAAAGAAAAAAAATGTAAGCAAAAGTACCAGTCTTTGGATTTCAAGGATTTGAAGTAAAGAACATGTCCAGAGAGATGCCAAAGTTGCCTTTCACTCTCTAGATACATGTGCAAACTACTTTATATCTAATTCATATAATTTTCACATAAAACTACAATGACAGAAGAAAATTATTGTTAAAGTCTAGCTCTGGTGTTTCTGACTGAGATACTGTACCTTCTTAAGGAAACTCATAAGTCTGAATAGATACCAGAAACATTTTAAAACATTTATGTAGTAAAATTGTCCCTTTTTTATTATTCTTTCAAGTTGTACAGAGCAAATTTTTTTTGGTAATTTATTTTCACACAATTTACAGAGCAATTCAGAACCTTAAAAAAAATCAGGAAAATTTTTCTTTGGAATGTGTTCAAAGGGGTTTGATTTCAAAAGAGAAGTGAAAGGCAAAGAACTTGTTTCAAATACATTAAAAATACAAGGGATAAGGGAATAGATTTCTTTCAAAGCATTTGAATGACCTCATTTATGATATCATGAGCACACCAACGTGGAAATATTTCTTCATATCACTGCAGTTCTTTATTATTGCTCATAATGTATATTCTGATTATGCCTTGGCTGCAGTACTTAACACCAGTCATCTCTACAAGATGACAATATTCCTATATGTAAGTACAGTCTCCATGGAAACACCATGAAAAAGAGGCTATTCACATTTTATATTAAGAATCATTTATGAAAAGGTTTTTAAATAATAAAAAAAATTAATATATGAAGAATCATTTTTAATAGTCTCATAAGCCAACTGGCTATTCATAGAAATGGCTATGACACTTTTAGGTATGTCTCTGCAAGATAAATGGATAAATTAATTGTGTTTATTACATGCCCCTAATTTTTATTAATAAATTGGTCCTGTAAAAAACTTACCAATTTACTATACATATGAAAAACTGCCAAATTTATAAAATACTATGAAAAAAAAAACATTCTAAAAAGCAATATCTTCTAATCAAAGAGTTCACATTAGCAAATTTCCCAAAATAATAAGAAAAAATAAAGGACACAAAGACAGTCAGTGCTTTTAAATAAGGTGTCCTAATTTAGTGGCTGACTGGATGAAGTCTCACTATCAGTGCAACTTAAATATCACCTCAGCAAGTAAATACAGTTTTACTATGAGCAATGTATCATTTTGGCAGGGAGTGTTGTAATACGAATAATGCCAAGAGATTGTGCTCACAGCACCTAAACTCAGGGCTTGCTGGAATAAGTAACCATCAAGAATATATTCATGTCTTTTGTGTAATAAGATTATACAACTTTGCTCTTTAAGGTTTCAGCCAAAAGTATGTACTTTCTGAGGGCTGTAACCATGACAGTGGTGGTGGTGCATCACCCCCTGCCCTTGACCAAACAGCCGGGCGGTGACATGTCCTTGAGCGTACCAGGTGCTCTCCCGTGATACAGGTGGGAGCAACACTGTAACAGCAACATCCGCTGTCCGGCCCAGGTGGGGAACAAAGGGTGATCAGTCATCCCCTGACAGCCTTAGAACATTCCCTACCTGACCTGGAGCCCAAGCAGAACGGCACCATTGTTGCTGAAGTTTTGGAAACAATTTCCAAGTGTTTTGGAAACTCCAGTAGTTGCCAGCGTGGGTTATGGCCAGGATGGAAACTAACTCATGACTAAAGCAAATCACCCTGTGACACAGGAGTCCTAAGTGAGTCCCTCTGAGCTCTTCTGGGCCACAGTGGGCTGTGCCATCACCTCCCTCAGTGGGGCACCTCTCAGAGCTCATGAACCCTCAAGTCTGCGATTCTCAAAAGACCATCACTTACAGCGAGGCCTGGGCTGATACACAGACATGCACATACTCTTCGAGGTGCAACACCTGCCTGTTGAGAAACACTCAGGCATTTGCCATGAGTATTTCACTGAAGCCAGGGGGAATTTTTGATAAGCACCTTTACACTCACAGACTGACATGTATACATCTCTGCCTGTGTGTGTGAGTGTAAATTTACTATGGTGTGAATGTTGTTACCATGGAACTGTAATTAAGTCTGTTATATTTATTAAAAATCCCATTTAATCACTTCATAAATGTTAAATTACTCAGTGAAGAAATTCTGTTAAACCCTTTGGCTCACCTTATCTTTTTGTATCCATACCCTTTGCACCCTTACCCTTTTCAACCTCGGTCTCCATGCAATCCATTCTAAGTTGATACTAATGCAATTTTCCTATGAATGCTTCATCCTTGGAGTAAGTGAGTGAACCTTGCCACTGAACTCTGTTAGAGTCGCACTTTCATAAGTTCGTATTAAGCTCATACCTGCTTTTGCCAATGGTGATTCTTTAAGCAGCCTAACTGCTCATTTGCAACAATACTGCATGAAATGCTGCATGCATTTTATAAAAATTACCTTAAAGCTGTCCATTTGCTGTGTTTATGGCAAAGTAGTATCATGTCATAAAGTAATAAACAACATATCTAGAGTAATTTTTGCATAGGAGATGCACAAATCATGGGTCATTTTCCTTTTACCACAATCATGGTCAGATTTCATTCAGCAGCATATGAAGAAACTATGTTGAAATTTATGTTTATATTCCTTCCATGTGCTGATCCAGAAAGAGATTACCCTCCCTGTATGAGTGTATAATGGCTCAGAATAATAAATGGAATTATTGATGCCCTAACACATCTATTTTAAATTAATTACTGTGCCCATTCCTGCTAGTTCTCTATCAAGTTTTTCCAAATCTTTTCTTACTAGCAATCAAAGCAAGATGAAGGCTCATCTTCTGTTCATTCACACATGTGTATAACAAATTCCTTACTCTTACACAGAGACAAATAGCGTTGTTATTTAATAAAATGATAGCTAATGAAGTAACCCATCTCTTCCAATGAACTCACATGAAAAAATGCCAGTGGTCCCGATATATATGGCATTTTCATTCCCAGCAGATACTTCACTTGTGAAGTCACAACATGTGTAGCTGCTCCTGTTGTCATCGCACTTATCACGGGTTCTGTTAACAAGAAAGTGGCACTGCCCAACTGCAGCATAAACATCGCTACCTAGAAGGCAAAGGCAGGAGGATCAGCAATTATAAATGCAGCTTCTTGGTGATAGGACAATGAGCCAGAGTCCTTTTAATAAATTATAAGATAAATGAGCTAAAGGTACAAAGCAAAAGTCCTTTGAAGGACAAATGTAGCTGAAAATGGAACCCACTGAAGTTTTGTGGGTTTACCTGCACTATTTTACTCACTAGTTTACCAGACTCTAACACTGGTTTGGTAACAAAAGCAGACTCAAAGAAACTCTTAGTATTCTCTCCTGCTCAAATACGTGAGCATGATAAACACCATAAAAACATCAACTCGACACTGCAACACGAAGTACAGCAACTCAAAAGTGAGACTGGTTCTAAGTCTCATTCCTGCTCCACTGCTATCCAACCTCAATGGGCCAAGGGCCATATCTTGCCCCAGCTTACTGGTTGCCATCATGTCACTATCAGGATTCCCAACATTAGTAATTTCAACAGATACCAAATTTATGAGGTGCTATGGAGAGTCTTGTGGTGAGACCTCTAATCCAGGAATTTAAACTACAGTGGAATCTACAATTATTGTAGGTACTTTGTAGGCGTACAGGACAAAGTATTATTGTGTTCAACTGTTTTCTCCCCTTATCCTGGACTTCAAAGAGCCTTTCCCTCCGAAGTATGAGATTTGACAACTCTGAATTCTTTCAACAAAGTTGTCACATGACTACAGTTGCTGCTGTGGTTTACGTAACGCTTAATGCTTTTCTGATCCACATTAAGTTACATTGACATTATCTCCCCTTACAATGAGTTTTGCAGTTTCTTATTTCTATGGTCTTTTGCATTTGCTGTTCTTCTGCCTGAAAAGTTGCATGCTCTTGGCACAGAGTTGTTTGTTACCATATTTTCTAAGAGGTTAATTTTGTGTTTATCATACTAAATATCATAATTTTGGAATATAATACAGTCTCCCTTGCTTTTTTGTTTTGTTTTGTTCTGAAGCTAAAAGTATCATTTTCAGATGATATCATTCTTTATGTCTGAACACCATTGATTTTTTTCACCATAAAACTCACCTGTATGCAGTGAGCTTTGAGCATAGTACCACAAAAGAAACAAAATTACCAAAATAAGTGGCTTTTAATTTACTACAAAATCTCTAGTGAGCAATTTCCTCTTCCATTTGAGAGATTAAATCTGAGATTTTTCTTCTATTTCCCACTAATAGCATGTAAATTGCTCTGTACTATGAGCAATTGGAACATTGATTGTCATTCAAGATTGGACTCCAATAATGATAATTACTGTATACCCTCAGTGGGTAGTAATTTATTTAGTCAGGCCTAAAACTGATAATTACAAATTTCAGATATTTTGTTTAGCTGTTTGTTCTAACAGTGTGCCTACTAATATATTTAAAACATTGCTCACAGTAGCAAAGTTCAATAAGAATTAAATTCTCCCTTCCCGGGTGAATTTTTGTTTGTTTTCTAAGATCAGTTTCTATTGTCTCAATGTGAAATTTCTAACTGTGTAATAGCTTAGCTTCCAGAAAATTGGATGTTTATTTAGCTTTGGAATCTAAACCGCAGAGACAATTCTGTGTACTGCATAATGTCACAAAGAACTATTAGTTACTATTAGCATTTCAGAGAAAGTTTTTACTGTGAGTTACAGGAAAATGATTGCTGAACTTAGAAACTTCAGCATCACTCTCAGATTTACTTATTTATTTTTACTTTTTTTTTAAATCATCATTTTAAGAGGATGCTTCACAGGTACTAACTAAAAGATCACATTTCAAATATAGATTTTATTGGTTGCTTGTAACCGTAGGCTATGTAAAATACATGCAAACCATGAGTATGGTTTCAGTTAGACAATTTCTGTAGCCACTCAGTTAAACAAGCAACAGACTACACTTGGTCCCCCCTCCTTATCGCAGAAGGTAGCTCAGGACTTCCAGAAATAAAGACAGTTCTTCTTCATCATGAACATCCTACTCTTTATTTACATGATAGCTGAATAAATATGATGTGCACCCATACATCTTCCATGGAGAAGGTCTAACAGTGAAGCAACCAGAACAGAAAACATCCTGGGTGGAGGGTGTACTTTTCAGCATAAGCTGGTATGGGAACCTCCTGTAGTCCTTGCAACATGAGTAACGCACAGAAACCGATTAGATCATGAGGAGGCAAAAAGTTTTGAAACAAGCCTCCCAAATCTAGTTCCATGTGAGTTTTCTTGACAGATATACTTAAAATTACGCAAGCCCAGCTTGATTCTACAATTAACCCTCCATGCTGGGCAACAGCCATGTAAGTTTGGCTGCCACTGCATTTTGAATAAACACCATTTGAAACTGAGTTAAGCTGACACCACACAATTGCATTACATTGCACTATGTCATAAAATCTTTCACCCAGTAACACTGACCAAAATGTAGAAAGTTCAATATTCTTAAAGAAATGTCTAACAATCTGCTTTGTCTTGGCTACAGTTGTGATGCTCATTTTTGCAGGTCTTCGACTTTATTTTCTGGTATATTGTATGATTTCTCTTCCTTCCTGATGCAGACAAATTACAGAGAAAAGTGACAGTGAAGTGCTAGAACAGAAAATTTAAAAAGAAAATAAAGGCAAATATTTTTCTCCCTTATTTGTAGTAATACTGGGATTTTCTTGAAGTGTAAAAGAAACAACATTTTCACATATTTTAGAATTGTATTCAGAATTTTTAATTTTAAAAAACTTCGTTCCTAGAGAAGAAAAGCATATTTCAGGGAAAGGACATGCACAATATAAAAATGGTTTGAAAGGCACTTGGCTATTGGTTATTTGTGTGGCATTTTCAGTACATAACAGCATAAAAAAAGGCTCATTAAGAAGTAACTTTCTTGAGATTAATTTTGCTTTCACCAGCTATACATTCTTGAATAAACTCACATAAATTGAATCAAGAGTTTTCAGGGAAAGGAGAAAAAATAAAGAGAAAATGAGGGAAAGCAGGCTTGAGTTAATGCACAGTAAAGGAGAAAAGATCACAGAAACAAGGTATACAATGAAGTGATTAGACATAACTGGTGGAAGGTGTGATTTCTAAAAAAAATAAATAGAAAAAGAGAAGTACATTTCAAATTGGAAGAAAGATAATACTAAGGGAACCTTTTCTTGCAGCTGTCTTTACTGTTCCATAATTTTACACTGAGAAGTAGAAGAGAATGGGAATTCAGCCAGTAGAAGAAAAATGAGCAATTGCAAAAAGCAAAGCCCTCTATGTTCATTAATTCAGAACCTTTGGTTCTTGTCCACTTTCAATACTTTCTTCCCATGACAACATGCTCAGTTTATTATTATTATTAAAATTCCATTCAACATGTAGTCAATTTAACTTCATGGCCAGTAAAAATTTTTATCACTTAACAGTTCTTTGGAAATCACTAACGTCAAACTTTCTATCCACAGAAATCGAAAGACTGATATCATTTTACCTTCTGCACAGATTCAGTTTTGGAGAATGAATTTTAAGCCCCTCAAAATGTCACTGTGCTGGAAGGGGTTTTTTCACTATTACAGCGAACAAAAGTGGTGGTGCCCTTTCTGATCATTTGCTGCATGGGGTGGGTAGATGAGGTCAGACGTGGGGAACATCTCTTGGAGGGAAACTGTACAGACTGTGAGCCTCTCAGTTAGTACATTTTATTCGTTATCTCAAAATCAAAGGTTGCAAAAGTGAAGACATCTATGGACCTTCCAGACAAAACAGACAGACATAGTTCAGCCTGACTGAGTTGCCAATTTAAAACTCTCCCTGGCCTGTTTCAATAGACATCTAACTGGTAGATCAGTAGGTTTTGGTCTTCTGAGTTGAAGCTCTTATGTTCATTCTGGGTGTCTTGAGGGTGTCTGGTAGCTTCTGATGGTGTGCAGAGTGGACTTTCCTCATTCCAGGACCTGAAAAAGTATTTTCTATATTCTTTCTGTACTAACACATGGTATGCTCGACCATAACTGTGGGAACCAGAGCATCCACCCAGCCCACTTGTAGTTTTCAAGATACAGAATATGAGCCTGCAAGAAGGTATTTCCACTTTAAAAGAAAAATGAACTTTTTTCCTGGTTATCACTGTACAATAGACTCATGTTTTTACCTCCAGAACTATGTGTAACATAGAATAGTGCAGCATCATTTTTCCCACAGGGAAATAGAGATTTGGACAAGAATATTGCCTAACAAAAACACCCTTCTTATTCAAATGTGCTCCTTCGTTATTAAGCAAATTGATAATAGACTGTGTAAATTTGCTCTCCTGAAAACCAGAAACATTTTTATTTCCAACACGGTATATCAGAAACTAATTACATTAGTTTTTAAAATACAATAGATGAAAAAATTACCGATAAAAATGTCTCAAGACTGGAATGCAATAGGCATCTATTTCTCATTTACAGAAGAGTAGCCCAACTGAAGTCTATAACACTGTGGTCTTAAGAGAATAAAGCTTTTTCCTAGGGTAAACTTTTTTTTCTCAATTTGATCTGCAAGGAGCTTTCCTCTATTAATTCAGCAAATCTTAATCTTGAATTTCAATTTAGTATGCTAATATTTTTTTAGAGACACATATATTTATGCGAGTATTCTTGCACATATAATATATTACTAGGGAAAAAAAATCTTACCCAAAAGCTCTTTTGAGGATTCTTTTAATGTTATAAAGGGACTATCCAATTTAATTACAAAATTACAGGTATCTGTTATGTTCCATCATTTTCTCTCCCCATCAATACCTCTGAGGTATTTAATATCAGGGAAGAATTCTATTAAGTTGATTTGTTTTTCATACCCTGTTTTTCCTTATAGAGTAGCAGCTACGCAAACATTAAAAAAAATCTTCATTATGCCTTCCATTATGCCTGCTTTTAAAAATGAGATAATGAAAGCATTATATTAAATGGTTTTGGTAATTACAGGTTTTATTTTATGTTTAATTCTTTTCTATTTTAATACTATTTTATCTTCATCAGAATGCCTCTTAATATAACTAAATATCTTTCCTCTTTTATGAAAACTTCCTCAACATTAGATTTCAGAAGCACTTTAGGACTCTGAAATATATTACTTAAGAAAAACTTAATCAGCTAAGCCCCAAATTTCAATTCTGATAAGCTCTACCTGTTCTTGTCTTATGACCAGAAAACAGTTCTAATTTATTTCATGTCTGGATGGCGCTGAGATTCACAGAGCCTGCTCAGAGTTTGCCTCACACATAAATGCACAGTTGTGGTCTGTACTAAACACAAACTAGCCAACAGCAGTTCATCTCAAAAACATCTCCCCCCATGCTTTCCCTCCATTGCTCACTATTTTGTATGTTTTCCCTTGTTTTATAACATTATTTGCTGTTTAGAGTACTTAGGCTACTGGAAAAAAAGTATCAAATTGCTTTTTAGGCCGAGGGTGTTCAGCTCTTTACCTACTCTTCTCAAGAACAAAACAGCTGCTTTGGCAAGGACTTTTCATCCTTCATGTGGAGGCTGCCCAAGGTATGGATTAGTCACAGCATCCATTGTTTTGTGCAATTAGTGGCTGGTTAGAGAGCTGCATTTTGACTGTTTTTCAGAAAAATTTAAGTCTTATAGTAGATAACATAACCCAGGTCTGCTCCCTTCCCGGAGCAGTACCATCCCAAATAACAACTACACTGAAAATACAACTTCTTTTTGTATTTCAGGATGTCTTCAATGAAAAGCTGTTGCCTCAAATGCTTCCTGTCCCAGAATATACATTAACTCCAGGCTATTAATTAATTTCTAATCTAATCTGATAAATAGAAGAAGGTGACTGATTTAGCTCTCCATTAAGAGCACAATGTGCCCTGTCACCTTCTCTGGGGTTTGCAGCAACTGTTAGTTGGGAGACTGGAATCATGATGAGAAACATAGATTCCCACACTTAACAGCACCTGGGAAGATGGCAAAGTTTAATCTCAGCCTTGATCCAGACTTTCACCTACGTATCACAGTATTAATAGCTTCAAGGCACTTCTTTAGGAAATAAGTATTTTACTCTGGTCTCCAACCATTAAACACACAGAAAGGACTAGTGCCAGCACAACAAGCACCACCTGTGTTAATATGATTCTATTGCAAGTGACATTGTTGACCTGAGAGAGGAGTCCATGCACATGGCACAGTTCCCTACCAGACCTGCTCTGAAGATGCAGGGAGGATTTTGTAGTTCTTCTCATTCCAGTCAGGATTAAACAGGACATAGGCTGAGATAAATCAGCTGATGCAATTGAAGTCATATGAAAAAGCAGAACTTTTCAGGATGAAAGAGTAAGAGGTCTAGAGAACTTACACATCTAATGGGATTCTACAGCCACCAAGCAAAATAATTTCTGCACTGGATTTTGAAGTGAGATCAAATGAATGCAGGCACCAACTTCCTGTGTGAGGCATTTTGGCCTCTCTGAGGATGATGTAGGAGATTTCCAACCTGTGAGCACAGGTCTCTTGCATGAAGATCTGCATTCATGCTCTGCTGTTGCAAGCACCCTGCATAAGATGCGGTGCTGTGGTTCACATAGTGGTGCACTGGGACAGCACGTGCAGGCACAGCCACGCACAATCTGCATCAGCTCTGCTTTCCGTGTTGTCTGTAGGCTGTCCCTCATGTTCCCACCCTAAGCCATAATCCACGAAAAGAATCCTGGTCATAAACCAATAAAAGAATTATAAAAATGCAACAGAAATAACAATGCTTCTTGATATTTCCTGGTGACTAACATTAAGTATGCACCCCAGTTCCTGCCAAGCACACAGGCTACTGAAGATCCCATTATGGGCTCCTTTGCTCCTCCTCTGCACGGTAGAGGCATCCAAAGCACCAAGTGGAGGGGTCTGGGTTTCTTTCAGGAGCCCAGGTACCCAGGAGTTGTTGCAATATTGCAAGCTGGAACATTTCTTCTATTTTAATATTTACAAGAAAAGAGGGAAGCTTTCTTTGAAGACCTAAGCAACTGGCAATGGATAAAGGAACTTGGCCCTTGTGGCCAGAGTAAGAAAAAAGAAGAAATTTAAAAGACCTCTGATCATTTGAATAAACTTTAGAGAATCATTTGAAGACATCTGTTTTACTATTTCACTTTAATGATGGGTGTGTGAACTCCAAAGAGAATTTAAAGTTTTCCCTACTGTTTTTAATTATTGGATATTGTATAGTATTTCTTTTCAAGCCAAGGGCAACAGAAAGCCTCAGGAATATGTCAGTGCTTACCAGGAGCTGATTCATGTTTATTTCTGAAGGAGAAGGAAAGGGGACACCAGCTGCAAGTGAGCGTTATATTAGAGCTGACTGAATGTGGTTTTTGCTTCATATTGTAACACATTAGGAGCATGTATACAGATAATTACTACATCTCAACAAAGGAGTAGCAAATTCTTAAAGCACATTAATTTCATCATTTATGACCATTGAACCAGATGTTTCCATTAGTTCTTCTCAGAGAAGTAAAAAAAGTATTATGAATGTCACAGCTGTTGCAAAGGCAGAACATCAGTAGCATACAGAAAATGTGATCACCACCAACCTGAATGATTCCTCCTAAAAATGAAACTGCTGCTGCAACTCCAATCCTCTGCATTTCAAATTCCGACAAACCCAGAATTCCGGAATTATTGTTTGCAGTGAAATTAGCTCTGACTGAAGGAACAAGGCGCTCAACTGCATTGGCAGATATTAAGGAAGTTAAAGCAAAAGTTCCTGCAAAAAAAGCCACACATTAATCACCAATAATTGTATATCTGTCTGTATTCATCACTCATGGTCTCTTTTTCAAAATAGCCATTATAAGTAAAAGTGCCATTTTGTATATTCCTGTCATCATAAGAACAATTTTTAATGTAATTTTTCTATGTAACACACATTTCTTCCCATAAAATACCATTTATACAGGCAAATTAAATATAAATCCTTTTTTTTTAGCACATTCGTTTAGACAGGTTTACAAAAGAGATTCAAATACAACAATTTACAATGATTTCAAGTTATCAGAAATGCTTTTAACTCACCCTGGATGTGATCAAGCAGCTATTTGTCTTAGAATCCCAAGTGTTCACCACTCAAATTTCTAGGGCAATTAATTCCCACTATATATAGCACCTAGCCCATTAAATAGTACCTAGCACTCTAATAAATGGAGGCAAATTATGAGAAAAACATTTATTTGCTGAGAGAGGTATAGCATTTTTAATAACACAAAGATAAATGAGGATGACAATTCGACATTGAAAGACGCAAACATGCAGAGCTATTAGAGCGTAAGAAATATCTTGCTATGTCAGAACAATGGCCCATCTTGCCCAGTACTCTGCCTCCAGCTGTGAAAATCAGAGCTGTTACCCGGGGAAAGCACACAGGCCTGGCTGTTTTCTGCAGGCCATTGCCCTTATTGCCAGCATCCATAGCTGTTGTGATAGAGAAGTACTTCCTTAGCTGGCCTTTTTTGATTTTGTTTGTGGACTAGAATTCATGAATTTGTCAAAGGCTTGTCTGAGCCAGCTTGTATATCTCCCTCCATAGTGTCCTCTGAGAGCAGGTTCCAGAAGTTCACCATCTGCTGTACTGTTTTCTTTAATCAATACTTTAGAAGTCTTTTAAAGCGAATTCTCTTTGAACTCGCCTTTTTTCTACCGCTGCAGGACCTGGTGAACACAGTCCTACCCTCACCTTGGCCTTCATAGAGTAAACCTCACAGCATGAATTCCTTGGGAACCCACCAGGGATACTGCCACCCTGAAAAATGACCATGAGGTCCAGCCTTTTGCTTCATATCCTTCAACCAATTCATAAAAGGACTTTCCTTCTATCACAAGGGCAACTTAGTTTCTTTAGTAACCTTTGGTATGGAACCTTATCAGTAGCTGTTTGACCATTCTGATATCTTATAGTCAAAGTATATCCCTTCTCCATGTGCTTGTTGACATTCATACAGTAGTCTAGGAGGTAGTGAGGTAGGATTTTCCTTTACAGAAGTCACATTAATTCCTTTCCAGCAGGGTCTGATTATACATATCTTTTTTTGTCCCATCCCTGGGAGTGTTCAAAGCCGGGTTGGAAGGGGCTCTGAGCAACTTGATCTAGTGGAAGGTGTCCCTGACCATGGCAGAGGGGTTGTATCTTTAAGGCTCCTTCCAATCCTGGCCATTCTATGGTTGTAAGATTCTATGATTCAGTATTTTTATTTCTGTTATCAACAGGTCTGCAGTTCCCAGGACTCCCTGCAGAGACCTTCTAACTACCCTGCAAAATTATACTGACAACTTGATAATCCTGTGGCCTTGCCACAGAATGTCCCTGTTACCCCTTTGTCAGAAAGGTGTCCTATCGGTGTACTTCTCATTGTCCTGATTTTGGTGTATTTATAGAACTTCTAACTATCAGTTTGATCATACTCTCTGTAGAATTCTTCAAATTCTTTTAGCCTTTTAATACTCCTGCACAAGTTTGACCCGTCACATTTCATGGCTTTCCCACCCACCTCATTTAGCCAAGCTTTCAATTTTTCAAGTGCTATTACACACTGTTACCCATTACAGTCCCCTTAATTTGCCCTTGAACCATGAAGGGGTGGTTTTTTTGATCACATTCCCTTTTTTTATCTAGGCCTAAAATACATTTTCTTCAAGAAACACTCAGGATAGTTTTAAATATTTTGCTTTTCAGATTGCTTTTTTTTCCTTTTGGCTGTTCTCTTATTTTTACTTAACCCCCCTTCCCCCCCCCCCAAAAAAAAAAAAAAAAACAGTTTACATAAAATTGAATTTGAAAAGAGCTTACATAAAATTCTATCTTAAATTAAAGACTTGTATGTGTTACTATGACAGACAAAGCTGTCTGACAGGATGGTTCAAAATCAATTACATTTTAAAAAGTCATGAAAAAGGTGTAGGTGTTTGTTGCTCAGGTGGGAAATCTTTTGAAGTAGATCAGCTATTTCAAAGAAGAGGCATTTCAAATGAATAAAAGTTGACAGAACAGGGCCATTGATGGATTTTCCATTTCATATTAACATGACTGCCTTCACTAACAAAGGGCACTTTTACAGCCTGTGTACATACGGAGAGCATCACAGATCTTACCGAAAATTCTGGTAAGTGATTGTCTCCAACGTACCTAAGGAATTACAGAGCACTTGAGGCAGGCAGTATACCTCCTACACACTCAGCTACACACCATGATGCCTTAACTGAGGCTGGAGGAACAAGTGCATGAGACCTTTCTACCGAAAGGATCAACAATATATGTCACACAAATTTATTAATTAAAAAAAAAATACATCAATGCAAGGAAACTGTTTTGTTACCTTTTTTTGAATGAGGTTAAATTTTGAAGTAGAGACCTATGAATGGAATAGGTTTCCACACCAAGGACCGTGCAGAAATCTGCAGACATGAAGCTGTGGAACTCAGTAAGTTATTTTCTGAACAGTATTCCCTCCCAAGGATAAAACGTCAGACTTAAGAGCTTCTGCTTACCTATTCTATCACCTGTTTTCATTACTAGAATTTATGTCAGCCAGATGCTTACTTATCTACTTTCCTACATATGATGGATTCTTGTCTTCCTAATAATCTTACACCAACAAACTTCTGACAATACACTGC
This sequence comes from Corvus cornix cornix, assembly GCF_000738735.6. Classification (NCBI taxonomy): domain Eukaryota; kingdom Metazoa; phylum Chordata; class Aves; order Passeriformes; family Corvidae; genus Corvus; species Corvus cornix. The sequence goes on along the minus strand of NC_046333.1, from coordinate 129,142,322 downwards.
TAAATTTTTCAGTTTTGAAACAGCTTTTTAAAATAGGCTAAAATTTTAATGAGTGTACTAATCTGTCTCTATTCAAGAGTAACATTCATTTCCCAGATTCTAAATTTTCACCTTTTTTTGGAATGCTTCCTTTTTAACATGAGTTGAGTACAGTCCCTTACTCATACATATTAAGACACTAACACATCCACAGATCCTTTTTGCATATCAAAAGGCTTAAATACTTTCTGTGCATCAAGGGAATACAAACTTTCAGCTTTCCTTTTTCTCTAAGACAATTTATAGCTGTTCAGAATTTTATTTTTTTATAATTTAACTGAATATTTTAGATAAAAAAGGGTACTCAAAATGTGTTGCTATCTTCTTACTAAAACATTGCATACACTTGTACAATCAGACTCTGCAGAGTTCATTTTGAGTGTGATTACCCAGAACTATCTTTCCTCCTTTCAGGAGATTTTCTCCTCTTCAAGGAAGAGATACCTCCTCCCTGCTTAATTCTTCTGACAGCCACAGGTTCCCTTTACCCAGACATGCTGTGTGTTGCTACTGGGCCTATCTCATCCTTCTTGCAAACTTCAGGGGCCATCAAGTGCCCACTTCTGCACAGCAAAGAATTTGGGGTTCAATCTAATGAGTAGTATTTCCAGCTTCCCTCCATAATTTGATTTCTTTGGGCTCAGAAACAGAGCATTCATCTACCTATTAGGAGAACAAAACCATTCAATTCTCCAGCTGCTGAGGCTCTGCTGAGGGTAAACCTGTAACTCATAACTACCAGCAGATGAGCCAGCCAGCACCTTTCACTATCTACCTAACTACTCTGGCAGAGGACAAGAGTCCTCATTGGGAGAGTCTCTAGCTTTAATACAATGGCAGGTAATGGGCTCAGAAAGTAGTTTTTTGGGGTTTTTTTCCCCTGAGAAATGCAGAATTTGTGTTTTAGACAGGTAAGAAGCAACGTGTGTTTTCTGTGGTTTAAGATGCACTCAAACATTTTTCATTTCCATTTGCATACATCTTGTTGGCAGAGGCCTTTGTTAAACTCTTAGCCTGAAGCAGATTTCTAAAGCAGAGTTAAAATACAAAAGCTCTTAGTAAATTACATTTACAAAGGAAGTGTCAGTGCAATATTAAATTATAATGGCAGGAGTAACTCCAATATATGGAGTAACTCCAATATATTCTTAATGAGGCTCTTTAAAGTATTTGAAGTGAAGGAAAAAAAAGTTGTAAAGAGAAGCACAAAAACATCTTATTTCTGTTTAATCATAGATAATTGTCCTTCCATTGACCTTTAAACAAAAATAAATTTCAGCATCCAGCTCCTTATTTTTGAAAATTATTTTAACAAACAGACACTTACCTGTTGCAACATGACGTCCCATTCCAAATATGGCATAGACAATGACAGGGAAGAAAGATCCATATAAACCAAAAACTGGATGGACTGAAGACAGAATAGCAAAGGCCAGCCCTGTAGAAAGTTAAATAGAATTACTTCACTGTATGAAGATAAAACTGTTCTGTTCTCTTTGTTGTTTTTTATTTTTATGAGGAAATGTCTACAGTTTTATTAAGAGCAGAAAAAAAATCATCTTCATTTATTAAAACCTAGATTACAAGTGAACTACTGTAAAATAAGGATCAGAAAGAACTGTGGAAGGTTTTTCATTTCATCATCAAAATCCCCATATCCTACCATGTGTCCAAGTTGCCTCCATCAGTGGTTCCAAACCTCTTTTAATAGCCAGGCCTCACAGGAGGAGGCAGCATTGTTTCACCCCCACCCTCACAAACATGGGTTTGAGATTGCCAGGTCTCCAGGCAATGGGATGGTTATTTCTTACAAATACTTCAAAACCTGTAATTTTGGTTTGGATGGAGCCCCTTCAGTCTGCTTTCTTCTAATTTCTTAAACAAAAAAATATTCCAGAGTTCATCCTCTTTAGGTGCCTGGGGTTTTTAAGCCTTTAAATATTAACATTTCTTTCATCGTGTAAAGCTGTCAGTTCAGAAACAGAAAGTATTTGACTTTCATGTTGAGATGGAAAACAAACTGAATTGGTTAGGGTTTAACTTTATAGACTTACTAATTACCTTCACCACTTAGCTATAGAGGACAGCATCCATCCTTTTCCTAGAAAATCTCGGAATACGACAAGAACTCATCTTTCAACAGAGACACTCGTGCAAAGCAGCAGATTTGGTTGCTGTTCAACTCAGGATACCTAAGATAGCAAGTCAGACGGCACTGACTTCTTGCAAGTCATCAGAAGGAGACTCCCCAGACTGTGCTTCAGATCTGCAGGCTCTACTGCCATTTCACAGCTCTTACTACTGGAAACTAAGAAGGAGAACTTGCCCTGCACAGTTGCTCCATTAATTTTGGGGAATCATGCAGTCTGGAAGAAAGGACTGGCCTGTGTAACACACAAGATGCCTTTCTGAAATTCCCCTTCAACCTGAGTGTTCTCACAAGCCTAGGACAGACGTGTGTGCACTGGGAGAATGACCATGTGCAGTCTGGGACAGAGGTGATTCAGATCTGTGGAATGGAGTTGCCTTCTGTGTTCATTTGAGATCTCCAAAGAAAACTAAATGTGTAGGATTAATTGTTCTCACCAAGCTTTCCTAACTGCTCCAGAAAGCATTCTTTACCTGAAATGTTGGTGTTATGGGGCTTTAACAATATGGAGAGTGCCAAAGAATGTCTTTGTTTATGGGCTTTCAGAGGCAGTTCTGAATATTTTTATTCAAAATCTCCTTCTTAAATTTTCATTTGAGTCTGTAACAAAGTGCACATGGTGGGGGGAGGCAAGAAAATGCCAAAAGATCAGAAGTGTCAAGTTCTCAGTGAAGCAGTTCATCTGTTCTTAGAAAAACCTCACTATGCAGATTTTGCTGATATGAATCCTACATGAATCATTTTCATCCACATTGTGCTCAGCAAAGTAGCACTATCAATTATGACTTGGAAATGAGATATTTTAATGTGTTTAGACTTCTTTTAAACAGAAATGGACTTGGTTGCTTTTCAGCCAATTCATCTAGTGCAATTAGTGCATCTACTGATAGCCACTTCTGCATTTTTCTCTTAGCACAGCATTATCATAAACCAGAAAGATCTTTGAAATTGTAGTGTGATATCTATGTTCACATGATCAATAGAGGTAGAAGGAGATTCTGACCCAAGAGCAACACAGAAGGGTGTGCCTGAGGAGAATAAAAACAGCACAGGAGAGAACTGCATGACCCTGTCCAGACAAAATTGAGCATGGAGGAGGGGGGGGGAAATAGAGAATAGGAGAAAGAATGTTTTAAAGCTTGTTTAACGCTGGAAAGCTCTTCCATTATAACCATTTTATGAACAAAACCAAAAGGAAACAAAAAATTTGGAACTAATTCATTAGTTGAATACTACTCACACAGATATTCCAACATTTCAACAAAGCATTTTGCAAGGCTAATTTATTTCACTCTCTAAAAAGTAAAGGAATCGGAAGAATCAGTATAACTTCAGCCTCATTTTAGTTATAGCAACATAATTGAAATGAATTTACCTGTCTGTGTGGACAAGCATAAGGGAAATACACAAGTTTCAGTACTGAATGCCGAGCAAGCTATGTACTTTAGAAGATTTTTGGGAAGGGCCTGTAAATCCTGGTTATGGTTATAAATCCAGATTATCTGCTGTTGATAAATATCACTTGTTTACAGGCAGATAATCTGAACTTAAATTCAGCTCTTGTTTTTCTCCATTTCTCACTTAGACCTTTCACATTCTTTTATATTAAGTTTCTAGAAGCAGTGTGTCATTGTTCTCATAGAGAGGTCATTGCAATCAGGACAGAGCTAAAATTACCAATCTTTGACTTGAGTCCTGGCTCTGTTCGTTAGGTTTTTACTCCCATTACTGAAGCATGTCACTTACTGAAGTGTGTAAGAACAGACAGCCATTATAAAATAGAATTAGTAAAGACTTCAGGCTTTCTGATTAGGCATCAAATGTTCTAAAGGTTAAAATACTTTTTCAAGATGTAATCAGTAGTATATTTCAGCTTATTTCATTAATTTTCATATTAAACTTCACTGCAGTGCATTCCATGTGCTCAAGAGCTTTCCTGTCAAAAGACAGGAAACATTATTTTTTCATTCCAAACAGTAATACTTAAAAGAAATAGATCATAAAGTAAGGATCTCACATAATCTTCATTGGTAATATGGAGAAGCCCCCATGGCAGTGACATTAAGGTTTTCATATAAGAATACAAATTCCATGAAAAGAAATGCAAACAAATATTGAACAGTAAGTTTGGATACAGTACATTAATATTGCTTGTTTTAACTACCTCCTTATCATAAGATAACATTGTGGGACACACTTTCACCGAAAACCATAGCCTGTGACTAGCACCAGGTGCTTAACAATCCTCTGGCACGCCACTCTGAAAAGCAAGCGATGTTCCCCACTGTTAATCAGTGTCAAATGCAAGTAACTACAAAATAACAAGCTTGATACAAAGAGAAACAAGGCCATCTCTGACCACAGGAGAAGCGTCTCAGTTTAAGTTGGTAGTTCGTGCTGATTAGACTAGTGCCAAAAGTACAGCAATAAAAAAATAATTCGCATAGGAAAAAGAGCTGTGAATCACCAGAGTATGGTCAACTTGTTAACAATTTTCTGCATCTGGAAATATGCTCCTGACACATACATCTATTCTGAGGAAAGCTCTACCATGTCTTTTGGAAATACTAGGTACAAACCAGAAATTAACTGAAGAAGCAGGAAAAGTATTAAGCCTATAATTAATTTGAGGAATATCAACATTAGTAGCATTTAGTATTTACTGTAAAAAGCTATATATTTTAAAAGTCTTTCTGATAGAGTGTATATTCAAATAACTTTCTGTAATTGTAACCTTTTACTCTTAAATGTGACTATACTAAGCTGGTCAGACCCAGGTTTATGGAACCCTAAATGACACTAATTCATCTTATCCCACTCAAAAATGCTATCTGCAGTTGTGGTCACTCTCTGATGCTTCAGAAAAATACAATTTCTATATTTTTTCATTAAGCTGAACTATGAAGTATAAAAGGTATTTCTGAGGATGCCCTAAAATGTAGAATTGACACATATTTAATGATGCTCCTATCAATGCTTCTTGGAGAACTAACAAATTAGACAACCAATGAGTCGTATCCCAGGCTTTAATTTCTAACTCCAGGATAGCTAATTTCTATTGAAGAAAAAAACAACCCACCACAGGAAAAAAAAAATTTATATCATATTTCATAACAGTTTTCCTACACAAACCTACAGTTCTGGAGGGTTCTTTGACAATGGCTATTTTGTAAAAGCTTTTAACACAAAATGATCCTCTGGAAATAGTGTCATTTACCTCCAAAAACTGGGAAGCTCAGTATCAGTTCTCTCAATGCACATTCATGCTTGCAAGACCTCTGTTACATAATGGCCCCATTTGCTGGGCCTACACAAGTGGATTGTACCTTCTGTCTGACTTACTTTGTGACAAAGTACCCAGAGCTTAAAATCATTCCTTGGTTCTTCTGTCATTTCAAGCCTGAGGCAAATGAAGAATGTAACGACAAAATGGAAGGACAGATCCTCAAAAATGAACCAAAAATCTTTCAGAGACCGCACAACGTTGATTTGGCAACCACCCTCTTTTTTGGAGGATGCTTCAGTGCAGTTCCTTCCCATGCAACTGACTCCTTCAGCCAGGTGAGAGTTAAACACCTCAGCTCTGTTAGCCATAGTACCTGAATTCACAGTATTTCAGACTCTAAAATGCAGCTCTCTCAATGTATCACCTGACAACTACATCCAAGGTAGGTTTGAGAAAACACTGTTCTATTCTGCCACTTTACAGATCTCCACATCCTGACATTTGTATCTTAAATGTTCAAAAGGAAAATATGCAAGCATTATGGTACAAGAAACAAGTTGATGGCAGGACCCACTTATGATTTCACTATTCAAGACAGCTTGACCCTTCTGTACATAATAGAGTTTAGATACATACAAAACCAACATTAAAAATTTCTAGTGTTTTCTTTTAATAGAGCTCCTCAAGAAAAGCTATCAGTCTTGACATTAAGACCTCTTTAGGACGAATTTGACACAATATCTGAACACCACAGAGATTCTTTAAATTGTTTTACAGTGAGTTCTATGAGCTATTATCCACCAGTCAGACATAATACCTGAAGAATTCGGCCACCTCCAGAATCAACGAAGCATTTTGAAAGTGGATTATAGGTAAATCTCTCTGTATTTCAGTAAGAATAAACAGAAAATGAAGCATAAGGAGTTTCTGGCAAGCAGGTAACTATGAGGTAATATTTTGAGAAGCATCAATGCAGTGGAGAAACAAAAACCTACCATGAGAGATTACAGGCCTTAATCCAGATGAACTGGACTTTCTGAAATCCATGAAAAGGGCATTCATTTTGGCACATTGGTGGCCAAGGATCTGAACACTAACAGTTTTATGATCTGGAAGATTATATGTGGTGTCATTTCTTCCTTCAAGAATCAACATCTCCTGGGTTTCTCAGTCTCTGTCCATGGTGCTCAGGCACCCCAAGGCACAGGGATCCACGCAGCTCATCTGGTCATACAAAGATGTATGTACACCAGAGTGTACCTGGACATGAGGCCCCAGAGGAGTCAGAGGTCATCCAGAAACTGAATTCACATTTCTAGCAGTCTGTTAGACAGGTCTGTATTAGCACATGTGTAACTTGGAAGAATTTTATAGGCACTAGAAATAAAACATTGCATGCACAGCAGCCTAAGTGCCTTTCTCCTCTCCTGGAAAACTGTAAAGTATGAAACATTGTCCCACATTTACTCACTAACATGTCAAATTTCATATTCAGCTTACATCATTATTCTTTGCATAGGAGAACTATAACAGAGTTCAACTGGACACTCTTCTACAAATCATGGACTACATGGATTCTCCAATGCATTCTGCAGGAGGTTTTTCTGGCTCTGTTTCCAAATGTGCTTATTTGATTTCATCTACACATGTTATTTGTAAGCCAGATGTATATTTACAAGGCAGCTTTACCCCTTAATAAAATTATTAGCTCCAGTTAGTCAGCTCAGAGTATATTTATGTCTACATTTATGATCAGAGCCTGAAATAAACCCCCGGCAACTATCACCCTTGAGAAGACACAGCTGGGGTTCCTCCATGAAAAGCTAAGAAAAAAAAAATTATATAAGTTTTTGGCATCATGCCTTCCAAAACACTGGGCACCCATTCTGGAATGAAGAAAAGCAGTATAGTTAATTTTTTTTAATGTCAAGGTCTCCAGCCAGTGTTAAGGAATTAGTTGTTCAGCAATAAATCCAGCTCCAGATTAAATTAACTTTAATTAAAACATACAAACCACACCAAGACTCAGTGAGTTATTGTTGGGCTTGGAGAATGAAAAAAAAAAGAAGTTGGCAGAAATAACAATACTGATTTCATCAGATGCCATCTACATATTTAACTTTTAGAGGAAATATGTCTCAAGGGCCCTCCACCCTCCAAAAAAACAGCCCACCAAAATCCGCTTGAGCCAAAGCATTTCTTGTTCATGACAGGTCATAGGAAAGGCAGCAAATGTATATATAAATTCTATATGAAGCATATCCCTGAACTAGCTGCCTGCAAAAAAAATATTGTTTTTTAGACTACAAACACTGACATCACTGCAATCTGATAAATTTGAAAGTCCAAACTTTACACCCTCATGCTTCCAATAGGCAGCTTTTGAGTACATGCAATATAGCACACAGAAAAATGTTTATTTCAAAAGAAACAGAATAATGTTTATGAATCCACAAACTTAGCAAGAAAAGATAGAATCAGAAATACAGTGGCAGTATTTTAGTTTTGAAACTCCCACACATTTTTCTTAACTTTCTAATAGATACACACAAGTTCAAAACTTCAATTTTTTTTGAGCAGCAGCAGATATTGGAAGGGAGCATAAACTTATGAAGACCCTCCCTTGTGGTCTGCTCCCCCTCAGCCAAACATGTAATTTAGCACATCTGTGAATGGAATTATGTGATAAGGAGATCCATCTTCTTACCCCAGTATTTGAATGCAATATTTTTAGAACTACTTCCAGTTTTAAATCTAAACATATTCATGTTACTTTGTTTTCATTTCTCCATGTGCTGCAACCGTCTTTTAATTAGCCTTTCCTGATAAGGAAAAAACCTTCCAGGTTTTAATTAACCTCTCTGAGCCATTTAAGTTTTCTCCCAAATATAATCTCTGTTTTTCTGCTCCTTCTCCTAGCCTTTTATTCTGCTGAGATCATCTTCCATGAACAGAGGCAACCGAAACAACACACTATATTTGTGATAATGGATCAACAGACAGCACTACCAGTGGTCATCACCTTCTTTGCACCTCCTAACTCACACAGCAGCCCATGTTTTTTTCAAATAGGGTAATCATTTTCCAACACATCATTAAAACTACCTCTAACTGAGAGCAGCAGCAGATTTGTCTTTAGAAGCCATACATAAATCTGAAACAAAACCCACCAGCTGTCCTAGAGTCCTGCTTCAGAATTGCATAGCTGAATTAATCACTCTGGTATCCCTTATTGCTCTACATGTATATATTTTTTTCATTAGCATTATTATTCTTATAATTATAATTATTATTACTAAAGAGATATACAACTCTATGGCTTGCATCTGGTCCAGTCCCTCATCTGCAATACAGACTTGTAACTGGGGTACAACACTAAGCTCACTAGCAATCACAGAATATAATTCCAAATTGGACAGAATCATTTAGGGCACGTCTTACCAGATCCACAATGAAACCCATCTAGTTTTTCAGAATCCTGAGACGGTGATTACCCAACTCAGCCTTCAGTCTGAATGTGTTTCATTTTCTCTGTTTGCTATCAGTTATATATCCATGTGCTTGACCACTTCCCACATGGCAAAGTCATCATCCTTCAGGAAGCTGAAGTTTCAAAGTTCTAATTTTGCACTGAGGCTTCCATTCAGATCAAATACTTCAGTAGAATGTATCATGCCTTTGTTTTGTACTCATCTTTTTGAAGGCTGGAAAAACATTTGTAGGTTTGGGGTTTTTTGGAAGGGTCTAACTCAATTGCAATGTTGGACATTCATATCAGTAGCAAACTACTGAAACCTGAATTCTTCGCACCCTAAACTCTCAATGTAGTATTGCATAAGTCATTTCTCTGTTTCAAGCAAAAGTATTTTTGTGTGTTTAATTTCCCTACCCATATATTTTTCTATTATTGGACAGGAGCTCTAAATTGTTATAATGAAAAGTGCAGGATGTAAGTATTATCATCACCCAGAAAATTACCAAAAAATAGAATTTAAGTCATATATTTGTGTAAGCAGGACCCTCTCTGATCATTAATGGCTTGAAGATGAGGTTTATAATTATCAAAACCTCAGGAGAGATCTTGGAAAAAGCTTGGGGAGAAGGGTTGACGTCGTCTGAAGTTAGGTACCTACATTAGGCATTTACATCCAGAAAGAGTAAGGCAACTTCAGATGTTATGCAGAGCACTTAATTTTCACAGCATGTCATGACCAAAATGCTTCAGACACATTTGTGTCCCCTACCTGTATAGAGAACATAAATAAGTTGCATACACTAAAATATATATCCAAGCAGACTAACTTGGGGAATAATTCCTCTGGCAATTAACTCAGCTGCATGACAGAGGATCTGTTTTATAAACTTTTTCATGAAAACTTGGCTTTACTTCTGTTACATTCAGGGACATTCAGGGAAGCTTATTGATGGGTCATGGTACTAACTACTTGCTTTCTATATGCTAGCCTTTGTGAGCAGTGTGCAGTTCTGCCCAGGAAAAAAAACCAAACAAACGAGCAAAAAACAAACCACAAACCCCACATTCTAAATAGCAAAATACTGAGGTATGACTGCCAACCAATATACACTGCAAAATTTAAATCCTGAGGCACAAAGCTATTTGTTTGAAAAGACAAGACTGAAGAAGGATAACAAAGTGGATTAATGATAGATGGACCAAGAGCTTGGTAATGAATAAATAATGTCAGGAAAGATCACCTATGAAAGGCCTTGAAAGTAAAGATGATTTTATTGCTTGGTGCAATAAAAGTTACCACTGTGAAAATAGGCTAAGCAGCTGCACTCTGAAGAGATATGATGGGACTATAGCACATATTCAGAAGGCTACAGAAAAAACATGATGACAGTTATATGAGATTTAGCTACATGGAAAGACTGCATCAAAATGCACCTTAATTTTACCATGTAAGGAAACCAAGAAAAATTCAGACCCAGGCTGAACAAAGTATTCTTCTTATATGAGTATGGGGTGACCATGTCACATGAAAAAACCACAAATAACTCTGTTATTATTGTGACAGATCAATGGATGAATTACAGAAAAGACAACAGTAAGACCTGCCTTTAGCCATGTTAAACATGAATTGTTTATTACCCACAATGCCACGGATATCATGGTTAAGACACCTAAACTTTGATGTCTGCCTCATCAGTGTCTACATCTGAGCCAATCCCGTTACACTCAGAGGAAATCTTATTAATATAATTAATCAACCTTAACAAAGCAGATGGTTAGATTTAGTCAGATGAATCACGCCTGTGGTGGGTTGATTCTAGCCAGCAGTTAAGTACCCAGTCAGCCACTCACTCACTCACTTACTCCTCCTCAAAGGATGGGGGAGAGAATCAAAAAAGCAAAAGTGAGAAAACTTGTCAGTCAAGATAGACAACTTAATAAGTGAATGAAAGAAAAGAAAAAAAGTGATGTAAACACAGTCATTCACCACCTCTCACAAGCATAGAATCACAGAATAAGCTGAGTGGGAAGGGATCCATAAAGATTGTCCAGTCCAACTCCTGGCCCTGCACAGGACACCCCAAGAGTCACACCATGTGCCTGAGAGTGTTGTCCAAATGCTTCTTGAATGCTGTCAGGCTTGGTGCTGTGACCACTGCCCTGGGGAGCCTGTTCCATTCCCAAACACCCCCTGGGTGAAGAATCTTTCCCTGATATCCAACCTAAACCCCTCCTCAGTTTCCTCAAGTCCTGTCACTGGTCACCAGAGAGAAGAGATCAGTACCTGCCTCTCCACCTCCCCTCATGAGGATGTTGAGGTCTCCTCTTCTCCAGGCTGAACAGACCAAGTGACCTCAGCTGCTCCTCATTCAGCTTCCCATCAAGACTCTTCACCATCCTTGTTACCCTCCTTTGGATGTTCTCTAATTTAATGTTCATTAACTCTTACAAACTAAGTCTTCATTGACCAGTGAAGAATACAAAAGCAGCTTGCTGAGAAGTACTTACCTGCACTGCAGACCTTTTGTTTTCCATTTCAATTTGGAAAGGAAAAAAAAGATTAGGCATTTATGGGACATCTACAGGGATCTAGGAATTGAATTTGTTTGCAAGGATGAGGGATACAGAATTAAGTGGAAAGAAGAATCTTCATAGAATCACTGTTGATGGGGTATTAATAAGTTTTAAAGGGAAATGGAAGAGAGCAATGAATGCTAATCCAAAAAGAAAATTAGGGATTTATTTTGTTAATTTAGAGACATCTTGTTCTGGTCCATCAATAACAGATTTTTGAGAAATTTTTGAGATAAATTATGTAGTGATTACCAAAACATAAAAGTTCAAATTTCTTAACTTCCTATTACAGCATATAGCAAAATTCAAGACTGGATCATGATGTTCATTTTAGATGCAAAGATTATTTTTTCAACCTTAGGTATCAAAGCAAGAATAAGGATTCTATGTCAGCATTATTGAATTATAGTTGGAACTAATATTAAATAGCTGGAACTGATGAAGCCTGATTTCCTTTACTGGTTTTGACTTGTAGCTGACTGACTTTGCAGTCTGAGACTGCAAGACCAGCTGAGCCTTTCCACCAACTGGTGTATTTGCAAGGGTTTTGGGGTTTTTTTGTTAGAACTTGTAGGGTCTTGTTCCTATGTGATATTTTCATAAAATTTTTAGAAACATAACTATCTGTGACACTTCTTTCTCCATATTCTGTGGGAGTAGATAAAGGACTCTAAAACTAGAGGAAACATACAGAGACAATAAAAGTATTGTCTCAATAGGTAAACAGGATATAAGAGTTCAGCAGTGAATTTTGGGGCTCCTGAATTAATATTTATTTGTCATTTTTAGCAAATAATGAAACAACTGTAGGAACACTGCAGAATGACTCTTTGATTTCAGCAATGACTCTTTCATCACAAATGCCAAGCAGCACATCATGATAATCCCTTGTCTTTCCTTCCCATCTCACTCTACTCCTTGGTCTCCTCTCCCCCAGCCCAGTTTTGTTGCTTTCACTATGACACAGTAAGGACAGCGACTTTCATCTTTTCTTCCTCACTATACAAAGGGAAACCAGCAATTTTATCTAAATTTAGATTAGAAGATGGAAGACAAACACATTACACCAGATTGGAGCAGCTGCCAACCTGAATAGTCTGAATATGACCAATGCCAGATGAGTAAGAAATCCCACAGAAGGAAATTGTGAAAAATGCAGCTCATTTGGAAGGCCTTTCTTAATTATTTTCAGCCTACTGGACTGCTCTCTACTCTGGAGTTTGCAGCTTTCATCACTCAGAAAACTGTTGCATACAAATACAGCTGTACATTTTTCCAAATACCTTCGTAACTCAAGTTTATTTCCTTATACTTGAATTTGCTTAAACCTGTTGCTGAGGTTGACACTATGCTCAACAAGTCAATTATCACTGGTTGCCTTTTTTCCCTGCTATTATTAGAATTTCTGCCTTTCATTTCATTACAAAATTTCTTGGTTTATCTTGTGGGTAGAAGGAAACAGTCACAATAGGACCTCTCAAAATATGTGGGTTTTTTGCTTTGTGCTATATAACAAATGGAACATTTTTTCATGCATGAAATCTTTCTGTGGAAATATCAGGATAGTTCTGGTAACTGGAATGCTTACAACACTAGGGAAAGAGCTAATATCTTGCATTCAAATTAAAGCACCACAAACATGATGAAATGCTTCTGTCTCTAACTCTCCTCCTATTTCATCCCCTAAAATAATTCTGAAATCTTGAGAAGCAGCAAGCAGAGAAAGAAAAAACAGATCAGCAGGAGGAAAGGGTTTCAATCAATTTCTTTTTAAACAGCATAAAATAAGGATAATATTGTTTCTAGAGAATTTAAAAATAATCTAGAAAACACAAACCTGTATTTTTTGTCTTCACTGGATCTTTGTAAATTTATCTGTTACATTAAACGACTTCTTGGTACAAGACTCAAACACGAAAATCCTGGCTAAAACTATCAACACTGCAGAAATGCTGTTTAATGTAGCATTTTTTATGAATTTCAACATAGTGTTATTAGCACCATTTTAATTACAATTGTTGTATACACACATACCAGTGAAATTAGGTACTTTGCAGTATTAAGGTTCTTAAAGTTAAATCATGCCAGTGCAGATGTTCCTAATTACTTTAAAAGCACAAATACTGACACAAATAATTTGTTTCCAGCTCCAGCATAACTCAATTAAAGGAGTGTTTATAATTTAACATGAATGATAGTTAAGCATACCTAATATGGAAGATTGTTAAGAAATAATACATGTCATTCAAATGAAGGAATGTGCTAAAGTTCATCTGAGATAAGAAGCTGTGATTTGTCTGAGATAAATATAAGATAATGTCATAAGAAGGTGACACTATCAAAGACACAGCAGAAACTGACAAAAGCATTTATTTCCTAGTACCAATCACTTTACTAAGCAAGATGACTGGAACTTAAGCTTTCTGCAGGTCATTGTGCAGGGTTTGAAGAGTTTTTCCTTTTCCTTCTTTTTTTTTCCTTTCTTATTTTTTTTAAGCTGTAAAATGGAATCTAGCTCCACCCCTACTTTGTATTGCTTCTTGAAAAGAGGTGTGGTAGGTAATGCAACACAGCATTAAATCAGCACACAAGCTATGGATGCCGCAGATCCTCTCCCTGGATAATGTCTCTGGCAGGAACATTCTTTATGCACAGAAAGTTGTGAATTTTTCCTGTTGTGTTTTGGAATTTTGCAGGTAATAGTATCATGCATTTGTTTCTTCCAGAATAGCATATCTTACAGTGCAATTATCATTTAGTTATATTTTGTTTTCCATGTGAAATAGAGAAAAAAGTGGTCATTTAACTGATAAAACATTATATATTACCATATCCTGTATGAATAGAGTTACTGCTCTCTCACCTTCCATATTAAATGTTTGAAAAATTGTCAAAGGTATGGGATAAATAGTAAAGGTCCCCAGAATTTAACTACAGTAACACAATGCATTTCTATCCACATTTGCACATCCATTCTATACATGAGTTAAGACTATATATTTTTCCTTATATTTTTATTTAGATCCAATCAACATTAGATATGACCAGAAAAACTTAAAATACTAATCTGAAATGAGTTAACTGTACCTTGAGTCACCTGTTGGATGGCTAACATCATCCCAGACACTGTATCAGGAACCAAATTTTCCTTCCAGTTGTAGACAGGCACCCATTTCAAGATAGGCAGCCTTCTCATACACCAGGTTTTGATATCTTCAAAGCGAACAGCCTGGATCTTCCTCCAGACTGTGCTTCTTTTCCTTTTTCCCCCTGTCATCATTTCTACCCCACAAAAGCAGTGCCTCTGTCAGGAGAGTGCACAGTTGAGGAATCACCCTGATCTGTGTCAGCCTCCAGTTTTCTTCTGAGATTTTTCAGTTCCAAAACTACAGAGAAAAAAAAATGAACAGAAGCACTTAAGATTTCTGCAGCTGTTCTGTAACTATACTCAATGAAAACACTTATTAAGCGCTTCAATCATATAAACAGCTACATTAAATGCAAGAACTCTCTACAAAAAAGATCACATTTTCTGCTGTTTGCAAAAATTTGGTCTAGTCTCACGTTAGTTTGTAATTCTTTCCAGTAACTTCCCGCTTTATATCCCTGTAATGCTTGTGCTTTTGGCCTCATTCCAGTGGCAAAATGAGGTATTACTGGGTGTGTGTGTGATATAGGCTGGGCTATGCTAATCTGAGCAAGAAGTGCCCAGCAGAGCAGGCATCTCCCTGCCAAGCCCGGGAGAGCAGCCTTGTCTCTCCTGGGGGGAGCTGTTCTAGCCGCAGGCGGAAGGCATTAAGACCTCAGCAAAGCTCGTGCTAGAAGACTTGTCTTACTCCACCAACATTTTGTCTTCTAAATTACAGTAAAGAGCTTATTTATGTAGTAAATGCAGAACATCAGGTAGCAATAAGTCCTACTGGAAACATACACAGACTCTCTCTGTAGGCTGAAACCTCAAACTTAAGACTAATAATCTCAAAGTGCAGTGAGGGACTGCAGGGTATCGGCTTCACATGGGAAGTGCCAAAAATTCTTGTGACAATCATTCTTCTTCAAAGCTAGTCCTTTCTGCTCTTGGCTGTCCACTCAGCAAAGGCTCTCTCAGCACAGACAGTTCACCAAGTAACATTTGTTCTGGTAATAACGTCATGCACCTTGTGTATGATACAAAGTGCTCAGACACAAAGAGATAAGGGCATGGAAGAGCTTCAAATGTGCAGGCATTTAAATGCCTTGACTGATATGGAACAAGGACACAGTAAGCTTTCCTCTAAGTTTTCTGTATCTCTGGATGGCAAAGAAATTTAAGTTGAAATGCAAGATCCATCATATGGGTGAAGTGTCTTCCACTGTTCTGCAGTAAGCAATAAAAATAAATATATTTTTAAATATTTCCATTTTTTAAAATAGAAATTAATTTACATTTTATTGTTTAGACTAAGGCAACTAAAACTGAAGCATTTTCCATCCAAAACAGCTTTAGAAAAATGAGATTGCTTCCAAATGCAACAGGTAGCCTGGCACAAGGACAAATGCATCACAGTTAATTCTACTGAGTGACATTCAGCTGATGTCCATAACTGTGTCCCATAGCAGTGCAAAGGCAAAAAAGAAACAAGAAAGAGAAGGAAAGAATGTCTGAGACAGACCCTCACTTATAAGTATTCCTGGCATACTTATTCTTTGCCCCGTCCACTCATTAAAAACATACACTTTTTAAAGACAGGTAGTCTTACTTCTGTTCATTAGATTAAACCTCTAAACATAATTTATTTTTTCTTTTTGTGGTTTGTGTTTTTGGTTATCTCTGTTTTTTAACTTCGAAGTACAGTTCAAGGACATCATAACTGAGGTGTTTATGTCTGCCAAGTGTTTCACAACACAGATCTTTCCTTACTTTCAGTAGTCAGAAGTGGACAGGAATCCTTACAGCTACAGTGAGAGCTACTCAGCAGTCAGGTGCTGCTTAGTTTTGATGAAATGTTCAGTACCTCTAACTATAACAGTATTTACCGTGAAATAAAAATCAAAATACATTTATACACATAAATATGCATGTGCAAAAACATACCCAAATATAGATACTTGTGTAAAAGAGCCTAGCCTCTTTTTTTTTTTTAATCATGTTTTGCTAGAAGCTCTGAGTATTCTGAAACAGGCAAAAAAAAACCACTGTAGGAAACCAAAGAACCATTGCTAAACACACAAGAACATATTATCCTTTCCTCAACCTTCATGCACCAAAATGCTGAAGATGTTTGAAAAAGTCTGTAATTGAGATTTCCCCACCTCCTCATTGAAGATTCAGTAAAACTGGACCGTTTTCATCAATCCCAGATTAGTACCTGAACTCCTAGGATTAGCATTTGTCCCCCACCGACAACAAAGTATGGTATCTCTCTGTGGTGTGTGCATGCATGAGTGCAAACATCTTACAGCTGATGTGGAATTTGTGTGGAAACTTTGTTTTACTCCAACAATTGTTTTGATAAGTAAAAAACTGCATTATCCATAAATCTGAAGTTGATAATGCTGTCACTATTGAAAAATATTGTTCATTGTAACTCTGAAATTAATAAAGTACTCTTAGCAATGACACAAAGCAACATTTCATTCACAAACCCCCAAAGAAATCAAGGTTTTTAAGGAAAACTGATGCCTAGGTATGTGTGACAACAAGCCTATACCTCACTACACAATATTGCAACCTTCAAATCTTAAAGAAACATAAAAACCCGTCTACTTTCCTAGAACACATCAGTATCCTAATGGAAACACATTGTATCACACACACAATGTTGAAAATTTTTCCCATCAGCTGGATTTTGTTAGTTATAAATCTTTAATCTATGCACTCCCAGACTTTGCAGGGTTTTCATAGGCTCAATTGTATAATGATGTACCTGAGCTATCAGAATTATGCGACCCTCTCCTGCTCTGAAACAAGTGCATAAAGCTTCATTTTCTGGAACACCAAAGGATAAGCATGAGGAAAATTTACTACATTTAAGTCAGTGTATTCATACACACTGTTGTAATATTAGATGTTTCACAATTAGCTTTTTTGATAATCTTATAGAAGTAAAATCTGTTTATAAGTGATTACATAGTTGTTTGTTTGTTTGATCTGGAAATGCATAAAAATATAATTCTAGTAGAATATTTAAGTACAATGCTAAAAAGATAATTACCATAAGTCAAAAATTTAGAATACAGGTAGTATAGAGAAGGAGATATTTATTGCATCACAGATCAGATATGGTGGGCTTTTAAAACCTGGTTTACAACAGGTTCCAAAAATAAATAGGGCAAGCTCTGTGGGGACAGACTATATTTTCATCAGCTCCTCTAACGTTTGCATATATGGAAAGTTTGCATACATGGTGGATATGTGAGGAAAGGAGTTTTGATTCTCTAGCTCTGGCCTCAAGGGATTAAAAAAAAAGCCAAACTAACACCTTACTCCGACTTAGACCTCAAATGGAAAAATTTCTGGCAAACTCTGACAGAGAAGCCCTAAACCCCACTTCACATGGAAGCAGATTTTGTAGGAAATCTTTGGATTCTTGGATGAGAACTGCTTTTAGACTTCACATAAACTGGCAAGCAATTTCAAAAACTATACTTATGTTTACACATGCTCATAGAACCTAAATGAAGTTATTAACACCTAAGACAGGCATAGATGGAAATAATGGAACATACTGTGAGGTCTCCCTCACTGGAGATAATCAAGAACCATCTGGACACAATCCTGTGCCATGTTCTCTGTGACAACCCTGCTCGAGCAGGGAGGCTGGACTGGGGGATCCACTGTGGTCCCTTCCAACCTTAAACACTGTGATTCTGCAGTGTGACTTGCTCTTTGTAAGTTTTCTCAGGAAGACAGATCACTTAACTAAATACCTGCAAATATCCAGTATTAAACCAGTGTGAAATAACTAAACCTGTATTCCTGCTGATGCGCATCATTTGCTCTCCAGGAACATCCAGAGCATCCAAGTCACTTCCTCAAGTTCTCCCTTCCCTTCCTTAAAGGGAAGTAAGCACTATCATTAATCCAAAGCTACACACACCTTTCTGGCTGGCCACTGGCTAAAACATATATATGATTTAGATCTTAATATATAATGAATATATAATGATTGAGCTTTCCTCACCTTTTTATTCTGTGCAGAAATTATTTCCTGTTCACCCTTGTCCTCTATTCTGACCAACAATTTTTATGAACTCAGTTTTGGTACTGCTCTGTCAAATAAGTTAAGTATGGCTAAAGGATTTAGGTGATACTAAATGAAAGACTTAGGAAAATAAGACAGGCAAAAATCTTGGTCACATAAAGCTGGTGTCTTTAGGAACTATGGCTAAAATTCCTGGACAGATCCTATGAAAAATTTTAAGTAGTTTGACAAAGCACAACTGGACAGGAATGAAAGTCAAATTTTAAAAATGGGGTGATAGGAACTAATTTAGAGAGACCAAATTGTGCAGTTCATACATTGCAGAACACAGCATATGGGAATATTATACAAGCTAATGAAATAATAAGAGAGTGGTGACAAATACAACGCCACAAAAACAGTGATAAAAATCCACACAGTTCAAACAGCATTCCTGAACTTTGAGAATTTTTTAAAAAGTAGGGTATCAACCACATGTATTACGTAAACCTGGGTTAAACAACAACACTAGGCAGAGAAGAAGCATATGTGTAAGTATGCAAATCATTTATTTCTGATATTTAAATAACTTCCCCCCCTGAAATTCTGCTGCATCAAAGCCAGACAAAATTCACAAATTCCAAAGCTTGCCAGTTTATCTCCCACAGTTGGATCCAATGCATTTTCAGTAATAATTAACTTTAAAAGTACTCCTGATTTCAGTCACCAAATACTTGAATGTGGACCTAAACTGACAAAGATGTGATTCTTACCCTTCACAAAACAGACAAAGCTATAATCTCCATCCCTTCATCATACAGAATATTTAGGAGACTATGGGGACAGTAACATCTAGGCAACACAGAAGCTAGACATGCCTCAAAAGGCTTGGACTCTACTTAAACATCTCTGTAAACGGGCTTTTCAGCGCTTTTAAGGATGCTGCGCTAGGCAAAACTCGGTGAAGCAACACTGACATCGAGTGGCTTCTCTTGGTATTTTCCTTTGATTATTGCAGGACGCAAAAACACTGCTCCGATCTGATGCTGTGTCGCGACATGACGGGTTTTGAACTGGATAATATTAACTACATAGTTTATTAACACAGTTAGTTGAAAAACAGGTATCTGTAGCATCAAAAAAGGTTTACTCACTACATTTCAAATGTGTTCACTAGTCAGAATATTAAGACAGGAGGTCAACTGATAGATTGGCAAGGAACTGAACCATGGGAGCTCATAATGCTCAGGCACAGTCTGCTCTGAGCACATCTAATGAATGACAAAGGGAGTGTAGAACGGGAAAAATAATAGTGTAATAATGCAACCATCCTCTTAAACTCTGTTTCTGATGAGATCCTTCCAGCTGTCTCCTAATAAATTGCCATACTAATTGCCGTGCTAATGAAATTTTTAAAAAATAAATTATTAGCAAGTTGTATTAGATATTTTTAGCATATCTAAAATGAGAATAAGAAATGCAGTAGTGTCCATTTCTTATGGAAAATATCTGTGAAGAAAATGCAATTTTTCATTTCCTTTTAAGGTTGTTTCTAGCAGCTGTTTGACGATTACCTTCAAATTAGTAAAAGAGACCTTATATTTTTCCTTTTTAAACTGGGTTAAATGTCAAAGAATAGACTAGAAACAGATTTAAGCACTCTTACATTTGAGAACACATCTTAATAGCGAAAATACATGAATCTATCTACACATACACTGGCATTTAACAGAAATATTTTGTGGCAATCCCTTACCCTTGACACAGATTTGTCAGTGCAAGAGAGATGCTGTTTAAGGTTTCAACATAAAAAATGCATGTTGAAAAAATATTTAAATCACGGGCATCAGTTTCTTCATATTATTTCACTTAACCAAACGTTACGACAGAGAGAGTAAACCAGATTTTCTGATTATTGAGTGCACAAACCAGCCCACGAGCCACACAAATAAGGGAGAACTTTTCAACTTAGGAAACCAAAAAATTCAAACTCAAGTGACCCCTTCCCTTGCATATCTTACTGACTAGTTGGTGCTCAGCAGCCTGTGGAATGGAGCAGCCGCACCACAGAAGCAGATCTTCACTGATTTCAGTTCTAGCCTCGACCTCCAGAGAATGAGATTCAAAGTCTCTGCTCACTCCAGCTATCCTTTCATTTCAAATCAGTGGGTACTGAGCATTTAAGCACATCTTGAAGAATATCCATCCTAATGTCTGCGACCTAATCTGTAAGCGATGGTGCTGAGACCTGGCCCACCAGAGGCTGTGGGACACTGAGGCACAGAGGCAGCTGGGAGGGCCAGACCTGAGATCCTGTTGAAGAATAGTCAGTGCAGGTAGCTCGGGGTGCAGTGCCAGCTGAGCTCTGGGTGGCAAGAGGCCATGAACTGCAAAGGGCAGGGGACCTGTGACACCAGCCAGGTGACCTGACACTGAGAGACACAGCAGGAGCCAATGCACTGACAGGAAGATCCCAGACTATTGCACACCTAAGGTAAGGGTAAAATAGCCGCAGGTAGTCCTTTATTCAGGCTCCACTTCTTGGCACAAGCTGTTATTCTGTTGTTGCACCATGATTAAACTATTTTAAAGATCCAGAGGTCTAAGATTCTGATATGGGAAACCTGGGGTTGAGCCAGTAAGAAAACCTTGTCTGAGTGTGCGTGTAGGGAGTCATGCAGGGCACCCATCAGATCGCTGGGGCCTTCCTCTGTGAAGAGGTCTCAGTCCCAGCTCAGATGGTGGGACTGTGACTGCTTGAGTGGCTCCTGGATGGTCAGGGGGAAGTTTCCTTGACACCTCCCATGACAGGGCTCTATTTTCCCTGGAACTCCAGTGCAACAGTCTTGTAAGTTAGACAAACAGCAGATAGGCCTAAAATGTTACTATGTTCAAGAAGTGCAACCCAACAAGTTACCATTTACTTGAGTGAACACAATGTTATCAACCACGGAACATTAGGTGCTGATTTGTTATGGTTTGTCTCATGAGAGAACTCTTTGGGAACTAGTATAATGAAACAAGCATTCCTGAAGGACTTTATCTCCAGATATCCTTAGAAGCATAGAATAATTTAAGAGGGGAGGGACACCTGAAGGCCATCTCATCCAAACACTTCCTCAAAGAATGGATAACTTCAAAGCCAGATCAAGTTGCTCAGGACCTTGCTCAGGAGGGACAAACTGTTCTTGTGCTTAACCCCCTCACTGCACTCCTCTCTGTTGAGGGTTACGTCATCTTATGGCACTGGAATGAATACAAAATCACAGATTACCCGAAAATACATAACCTTTGTTCAACAGTAAGTTCTGACACTCTAAAGAGAGAGGATGTCACTATCTGAATAATCAGCAATACCTTGCCTCCAGACCCTTCCCTTCTTTTGCATCCTGTGGTAAGATATCTTATCACACTCTTTTCTCCCAGTGCAAAAACCTCTAAGTGCCTCATTTCTACTCTCTTACAACAAACTGTGGTGCTGTTAAGTATTTTAGAGAGACACATCAGTCAGTGAAGGCGTTAATCAGAAAAACCTGCAATATTAGAGTGTCCATATACTTCACTCATTAGCTTAATTTCATCCAGCTGAAACAGATACTTAATTACCTCACTGAGGAAACTAAGTTAACAGTGTATTTATAAAGCAGCATATTAATCCAGATCTGTAGGCTGTCATAATATAAATCACAGCGGTAATAGATTTTACAACACACGACAGAAAGTACAGCCATTCAAAAAGGAAAGCCTATGAAGTGTAATAATTAAAATTTAGTATTTAAGTAGCTAATATCTTCCTGCCCTCAGAGACACCAAACTGACAGAATTCCAGGATCACAGCCGAGCAAATTCCATGCAGCCTGTGGGAAAGCTAAAACAGTTCTTACAAATAGATAATCTAAAAGCATTAACATATCCACACAGTCCTTTCTTTCCTCATGGTAATTTAAAATATCTGAAAAGATGTTTTATGAGACCACTACCTTGTAGTCTGCACACTTAACAGAAACTTTCACATGAAGAATGCATAGTGGATACTGAATAAAAAAAGGGCTTACTCTTCAAACTTGAGACCAAAAAGACTTAAATGATTTTTCTCCCCAAAGCTGTTGTTTGCCAAGACTGACTTAATAATCATCAGCAAGTATACAGGAAATCCATTGCTGTTAAATTAAAGAGTAGACAAAAAGATCCGTACTAACAATAATCCAAATTGTAACATCAACTTTTACTAGCCCCAGAAATAAGCATGAAAGATATATAGAGACATAAGAACATTCATTTTCTAGATGACTTTACTACTACAAGACAGTAACCTCAGAAAAGTCTTGCAACAAACAGCTGCACTGAACTATCTTGCTTACTTCAATAAAAGTTCTCATCCTTGCCTGGGACTTAGAGACTAGACACAAACAAAATACTTAAGTTTGAAAGCATGTATTTTAAACTTCCTCATACGTGCATCCATAGGTTATAAAAATGTAATAATTCCAAATTCCAAAAGTATAGAAATAATCCAAACTAAATCTCCCAGTATACTTGCCAAGTGCCCTGAAATCAGGACTGTTGCTACTCCTTCAGCAATTTCTTCTGAAGTGTAGGAACAAAAACCACCCACTGATACACTGGTGCTGGGTAAATGAGAACACCATGACTCACATGCCAGGTGCTTAAGAATCCATTAAAATGTACTAAAAAAAAAAAAAGAAAAAAAAGAAAAAAAGAAAAAAAAAAAGAGATTGCTCTTTCATACACACCATCTAGATGAGTCTATATATTTTATTCAAAATGCCCACTACACAGATCCATATTCCCCAAGTCCCAAACCACAGTCCATTTTAATTTGCATAAAATTATGGAATAATTGAGAAGAAAAACCCAACCAAATGCTGCTACTTGTCCCTTTTATGCAACTGTGTACTATTTTATACAATTGATTATATAAAAAAGTAATGTATGATCATGCTTGTATGTTCTGGACTCTATGATTTGGACAATTTGTCCTAATCGTTACTGATCTATGTTTACAGAAAAAAAATCTCTTCTAGGTGACCTTGAACAATGCATTCTGTCTTTACAGTTCTGCCTCTTAATGCTAATTAAGATATACTCTCTTTCTCTTCTGATGTGATTGCTAATGACCTCACTGATGAAGAAAAGGCCGTAGTTTTGTAGTTTCTTAATTATCAGCTGTTACTTAAATTAGACAATATAACAATAGATAATGGTAAGTTAGATAGTCTCAGTAAACATCTCAAGGTTTTGAACATGATGCCTTTCCTGGGTCTCTAAGGCAATTATCTGCATCACACAACGTAGTATGTCTTGTTTTTCCTAGCAATATGAACGTGGCACCAGCTAGAGGGTGGAGGAGAGCTGATAAAGATGGCTGGCATACACCATTCTGGTCTGTCTGAGGGAGCAGGGATGCTCATCAGGGTGAGAGAAATGCACCACTCCTACTGAACAACTGTTGCAGAACTTTACATTTTCCCAAATAATCAATATTTGTCCTAGATAGCTCCCAACCTTATGAAGTTACCATTCTTCCTTGTCATGGAGAGGGAGTATAGACAACTGGGGTAATTCCATGCCAATTTTCTCTCCTACATACTTCAAACCCTGTATTTTTAAGGTGTATTTCCAAAACATAAACCCAGTGATTGATGCAACTTCTTCAAATACTTTTTCAAAAGTAATCAGGAAGACAGTGCTTTTCATTATACATACATTTAAAATTTTGCATAGAAACTATAAAAATCTTTATCATTGTCTCAGGCTCATTTTGTGTAATCCCATAAACAATGGGAACACAAAACCTACATGTTGCTAAAGGAATAAAATCTAAGGGATTAAATTCTCATAGCTGTTTTGGAAAGATTCCTCCTGACCCCAGTGATTGCTTAATTGACTGTGCAGTGCTTTGTTAAGTAAAAATGCACTTGAGCATATGGCTGGATAGTTTGCTGAGTCAGGTGCTTAGCAGTTGCTTTTGTTTGGTTCCTGATCTTTGCAAATGACAAAACCCTTTTTTTTTTCTTTCCCCCTCATATTTCCTTCCATTGCTACTTCTAAAATTTGGACTTTTTAGCTCTTGTGTTGCCTTTGTCTCCTCTTACACTGGTTTACAAATAAGTCTCCTCCTCTTATGCAAGACTTCTTTGTTCTGACTCCCATATTCCATACAGATATTTTCCTTCCACCCTGTTAAAACCTGTCCCCTTGTGCTCAAATGCACTGATGCAATTATTCACTGGGGGTTTCTTAATCACAGATCAGTTTCACACTTTCCCAGTTTAGAATTACTTCCTTCAAACGAATCATTCATTCAGAAATGTGCAATGTTTGTAAGTTAGACATTGGACAGAACAGTGTGTAAAATAAGGTATATATAACACAAATTTGTTGTTTCAAACTATAATTACTTGGAGTTAAATTTGCCACAGCTGAAATTGCAAGAGGACTTCACTGGAGAGAGGGCAAACTTCCTCCAAGATACAGCAGTTTAAAGAAAACCAACTTGCTTTGAAACACATCTTAGGACAATTGCTACAGAAAACTTAGTTACCAGAATGAGAGGGAGAAACTTTGATTAACTCTGAGAGACGTTTCAGACCTTTGCAGACTTCAAAGAAATCTGGCATGCTTACTTATGCATTTTGGAAGAGAAACAAGACTAATTTCACCTGCCTGTACTGACACCAATTTGTCACATACAATGATCATTTTGGTCTCCATGCACAGAGGAGCTCTGTGCAAGATCCTCTCTTCCATTTCAGATACTCTCTGTCCATCCATAAATGGAAGAAGCAAATGTTACTCAGCAGCTCATGAGAAGATAATGTCTCATGAAATGTCTCATGACTATCCTTTACACAAACTGGAAAAACTACAAAGGAGTAATGAGAGCCTACACCGGAGCCCAAAGGTTTGGGCAGCTGTTAGAGATGGCACCCACTTCGCTGCATCATGACTCCATTTTCTAGCTCTTCTTTGACCTTCTGCTGCCTCAAGTCATCTTAGTTCCCAGTGGCTGATGAATGAGGCCCCTGTCTGCCGTCAAAGACCTATTGTATCTGCCTGTATAATTAAAATCTACCTCTTTGATGTTGCCTTATTCATTTGTACATGTATTTGTAAACTGTGTTATTTAAAAAGTTGGACAACTTAAACCAATCCCCATGTAATATCAAACAGGAAACACTGTGAAACTTCATGCTGTAATGAAACTGCTTTTGAAAAAGAAAACAGAATAAGTATTTCAGTGTGAGTTAGAATGTGTACCTCTAACAATAAAATGTGGACAGAACAATTTTGTACATAATATACAGATAATTTTTAATGTTCCACAGAATTATCGACTTGCATTTATTTTCCCAAGGTTTCTAAATGCTTAACCTGTATGCGTGGATGTCTTCCTACACAGACAAGACATTGTGCCAGTGCTCATGTGAATATTTGCTCTGTGCCAGTATCATTTTCAGAGAGCCGGGGTGGACAACCCGGTGTGCTGCGACCTTCCTAGAGAGAGCATCCCGCAAAGAACAACTCTTCCAGGGGCGGTGGCCAGCCTCCCTGGGCAGCAGGTGATTCCAGCAAGGGTAGCAACTTCTCAGCTACAGGTGATTCCAGCTTTTGTGGTTCAGCTCTTTGTGAAATCACCCAAGGCAAACTCAGGGACAGAGAGACAGGAGCCTCGTTTGGCAGCTCCACAGAGGCAGCTTTTATTGTCCAGCAGCCCCTGTGAAGGGGAGGCCAGGGACAAGGCTCCCTACTGAAGGGCAGAAACAGGGGGCTTTTTATGGGAAAGGCAGGGGGTGGGGTAGAAACCAACTAGCCGGCTGGGTAAAGGCTATTACCATATAGAAACCAGGCACGCTGGGGGTGGTTCACTTTGTCACCATGACCCAAGGAAGGTTGCTTATCTCTGGGGAAAGTCTTTTTGCCCTCAAGCCTCTCTCGTCCAAGGGAGTGCAGAGGGTTCCTGTGCCAAGGGCTCACAGCCCTCCACATGACAGCATTGTATAAACTTCAGTAATATGCTTTTCTCCTTGACATAGATGGATTTTGATTTATCACATACCCAATGGAAAAGTATTATATACATTATATAAATTAGTTGAATGTAAAAAATAAAACCTTCATAGGATCTCTTTACACATTTTAAATAATTGGCTTTTATATCATGTTTAATGTTATATCATAGACTAGACAGCTATGAAAATAGCCTGATCTTCTTGTATTTGGTAGTACTAGTTGATTGCATATAAAATGATGATTTCTAAGACCTTTAAAGGGAAAGTACAAATAAAATCCCCTGATCAGCTGTGGTTTTGTTGGTTTTGTCACCTCCATATATTTGGGCACCTATCACAGCTTACTTAATGTCTTCTTAACGGGATAGGGATATGAATTTAGTATGTCATTTTTACTCTACGTAGCAACCAAAATAGAATTAAGTGTTCTTTAAACACCCTCTTACTGAAATGTTTCGATTCAGGAAGGTGACAGAGCATTTACAGCATTGTCAAAACACCCCTCACAGTTTGCACAGCAGTATAAAAGAAGTTCATCTCTTAGCCAGTTTTAATGTTCAAAGCAAAAAGATCAAGCCCAAAGTCCCCATAGGCTGCATCACAGAGCCAAGAGTCTCTAGAAATGTTTGCATTCCAGCAATCCTTTATTCTAAACACAAAAAAGTATCCACATAGGAAAAAAAATCCTCACCTGTTTATGGAACTTTGACTTACTTATCCTTAAAGTTGTCTACTACAGAAGCAGTAGACATACTAGAATTATTTCAAAATAAGTAAATTTGGATCAGTTGAAGAAGCTTGCTAGGCACCTCCTTAAATTCAAGCACATTGAGATTCCCACTGAAATTACTTACTAACTACATGTTTAGGAATATGTTTCCTGAATCAGTTTTGTCTTGGTAAAAATATGATTGTTTCAAAAGGATGAGAAATAACAAACCCCTCTAACTTCAGGGGAGGGAGAAATGACATGAATGATCAGATTCTTAGCCTAAAAGAAAGTAACAATAATCTTGATTCCAAATGAAATAATCCACAGGGCAGGATATAAATATAGCATTTCTAAAGATAAAGTAATTCATGCTTTCTCAACTATTTTCTATGAGGTATAAGAGATTCTTCAAAGTTGTTCCAGAACAGAAACCAACATAAAACCCTCCAAACAGTTCAAACCTAGTATTTTATCTTCATTTTTAAGCATGTATTTGTTTCTAAATCAAGACATCCATACATCACATTTTAAAAGCCAATTTCAAAACTAAAGAAAGGTAGGACCTATAGCAAAAATGCTGAAACATTAGAAATAACACTTTAAGCACATCCAAACATTTTCTGCAACTTTAAAATTTTAACTCAAAGTCTCTAAGCGAAAAAATGTTAATCACAATTTCAGATTAAAACACATGAAAGAAGCCAGTCAAAAAGCAATCATGTATCAATTGTTTATGGTTTACCTAATAAAACCCTGAATAATGTTTAAGCAATGTCATCTGCTTGATCTATCTGTTGCTGGAGTTTAAACAGCCAAAACCACCACCATTACAGAGTTACAAGGAATAATTATGTATATGAATAGATTACTACTTTGGAATTAATTTTCTCTCCATCTGGTGTACATTTTATTTTGACCACAAATGAGGTACTATCCTAGGAAACTAATTAACAATTATTGTAAACAATACCAAAGAGAGCAATCTGATTGATCTAGTGCGTGCATTCCCTGCTTGCTCTACTGCACAGCAACAGCATCCAATTCCTGGTTACACTGGGTGGGAGCACAGCATTGTCTCTATACTAGCCGGTGTACATTTCAGCTTACTTTCATTTTCTTCTGAAAATTAGAAGTGCTGCACTTTTTTTCTGAAGGAACACCAGTGTAACACCAATGTTTCAAAATTACTTTCCACAAATCTATATGCCAGGTTCTGATGAATCCTTTTTCTGTCAGATGTTCTGTACAGTGTTGGTTCTTTCTAAATGGTTTTGAAGGCACAAAGGCTTCCAGAGGCACAATTTACACTCAAATTCTGTCTTCAAGATTAATATTTAAATGTAGAGATCTTTAGGACAGGACCATTGTTATCTGTCATGTCATATGCAACCCTGAGGAAGGAACGGATAGTAATGTTGCTGAAGAAAATACACATTTTCCAAAATCAAAAAACCAAGTTAGATTATTTTTAATTTAGGGAGAAGAAATTAATATATTGTTAATTTATTTTTTATGCTGCAGTATAAATAATATTCTAACTGGGATTGGACTTCATGGAAAATATCCACACTGATAAGTAACTGAGGGTCAGAACATGAACTTGTGCATCAGATCCTTCAATGTCCATTCGATTTCAGTTTTCGCTTACTCCCTGCATCTTTTGGGCTGCAAACTGAGCAACGTTTGGAGGAGGTTTCACTTCAAAAACCAGAGCCAAAAGTCAGTATGGATAAGGTTACATGAATTCTGCCTTTTTCTGCGTACTCAGTCTTTCAGTGCTATCCCAGAAGTTTTTCCATACCCACAAACCCCTAAAAATCCTCATGCTGCACTCTTAAATGCTTTTAACACACCTTCACTTCCATTCTGTACAAACGTTGCCCTCCTGAGCTGGACAAACTGCCCTCAGTTTGGTTCAGAAACTCTAAAATGAGAGGAGCACATGAAGGATAGAAGTTGTTTCTTCAAGGCATGCACACCAAGCAGGGTCCAGCAGAAAGCCTGGCAGTGGGTGCAGCAGCCTTCTCCCTGCTTTCCTCGGCGAGGTCCCGCCGTGTGATGCATCCAGCAGATTAACGTCTCGCTTCAAAATTCAAGACACTGTTAATATTACTCTCTATTCAACATTCAGTTTAACATCTTTCAGAAACCAAATGTGGCTTCTATCCATAGCTAACATACTGTTGTGGTTTCGGCATGGTACTCCCCAGTTCAGTGCCCCCACCAGGACTCTCCCAAACCAGACACCACTTGATTGCTCACCCTTCCCTCCTTCCCTTCCCCCTTTCTACTCCAGGGATGGAGTTGGGAACTGGAGGCACAAAAGGTGAAAATCACGGGTTAAGATAAGAACATTTTACTGGAAATAACAATGAGATAAGACAATGAACAGTAACAGCAACAATATTAATAACAAAAGGTATAAGACAAACGATTTACACAGAAAACCATGACAAATGCCATCTGACTCTTCCCCACCATACCATGCTTTTTCCCACTGGAAAAGAATGTCCTTTATCTTGGAAACAAGAGAGAATCCCTTTCCCCCACCCCTGGCAATGACATAAATTGGTATCAAGTAACATTACAGTCTTGCCCATTCCCACTGCGCTGGGCCAAAACCAGGACACATGCCAAGAGATTTAAATTTCCTGAGCAGGGGGTTATGCTAGACGATCTCAGGAGATCCCTTCCAACCATGACAATTCCATGACTCTCAAGCTCCATGAAATGGATGACTTGCTAGTAAGAACAAGGTAAGTACTATACAGATGCTGTAAACAGATCCTCAAACTTCTCACTCTTTTTTCACAATGTCAACTGTGTCTATAGAAATAGGAACATAAGCAACATCCATCTGGAAAGTTGCTTAAGTTGTGAAATCCAGATGTTACTGTTGTCTGGGAGTAGTTCCATGTTCAAATGGCTCTTAAGAGATTTGGTTTTTCCAGGTGTTGACCATCTTCAATCTTCCTTTCCATTGCCTACATTGGGACCCAAAATACATTTGTATTTGATGTCTTTAAAATGCGTTGTAAAACTATAAATTATAAACCAGAATAAAGCCTTTAGTTAAGCAGCTGTATAAGAAACCAATCAAATATTCAGTCCTACAATGAATATACTGTAAATCCTCTTATCTAAGATCATCCAGAACTGGAAAAATAACAGTTTTAAAATCCAAATACTTTGTCCACTTTCAAATTAATTTACTTACATAGATATTTACACTGAGGCTGAACCAGGTTCAGGATTTCCTGTTTCTCAGTACTGAGCATCCAAATGCTTCCTAGAGATCCCACATCTTTGTGTAATGCAATTCTCTTTCCTGTTGTACAATTCATCATATCGCAGACAAAACATTTAACCTCTATGACCTTATCTGCCACAGCAAATTGGTGGCCTGTATAACAAGCACAAAGATGCACCTGTGTTCCACTGAACATACATAGAAATTTAATTCACAACACCTCATAAAAATTAGGCTTGCATAGGAGCATATCCTTTACAACTCAGTCATAAACAAAAGTTAGGAGTAACCTGAAACAGCTTATTAAGTCAGGCCTTTGCTTGGAAGACATTTGTGTTTTCCTGTGCTCACTGGCATACAGAGCATAAGTGCCGGTGGCCTTAAGAGACTGCAAAGCCATGACTAAAGAGCCAACCACGTTCTGTTTGAAATCTTGGACTGAGATATTGCTCCAAGATGTTACAAAATGACAAACAACAATGGCAAAAGATTTAAAAACATATGGATTTTCTTTTAGGTTTGAACTACTATTTTTTAGTGAAATTGGTCATCTGATTTTCATTATGGAGTACTTAAAAAAGTATATGAACCTTACTGTGGGGATCTGTTAATCCATAGCTTTTCCTATTTCACATGTTCCCCCTGTTCCCTCCCTAGCCCTGGTCGCTCCCTCGGTTTCTCCCTATTTGTTCCTGTACCCCAACCCCACCCAGGGACTGCCCCTGGGCCCCTGACAAAACCATCCCGCATCCAGACCGCGCTGTCTCTCTAGCTCTGAACATCGCAGGGATAAGGTGTAATTAAAGCCATCTCAAACCCTCATGAGAGACCCTTCTCTACCTTCTTTACCACCACTGCATTGTAATGCTGCTGGCTGCCAGAGCCAGATTGCAGGGCTGTCCGAAATAGACTCCGGGATGCGATCAATCGCATGGCCCTAGGAAACCCTCGCTGAGCTCTCAGGGAGCAGCAGCCTGTTAGGCAGAGTCCAGCGGTTACAACACCTTACAAGCCCGTCTTGCACAATGATGCTACAAAAACTGCCCTGACGGCCAAACTGAAAATAAGGGTATTGTTAGGCAATGAAATATAATTATCTCCTTTTATGCTAAAGTGCTTGCAAATACCCCAATAAATATAAATTCTGTATATTTTATCTAAAGAATAATCATCTTAACTAGAAAAGGTAGATGAATACACAACTTTATTTTCTCTTATTATAAAGTTTCCCAGTTCCTGTCATCACCAGGTGTTGGGGTCTCCTCCCCCTGCCATGTAGCCCTGGCAGAGGGGCCCTGAGGGGAGGCACGAGGTTTCCCTGCCCCTGGTCAGCCTCGTTCCCCATTGGTTGGTTTGTGTTCCCCTGCGCGGGCAAGGACCCTCGGGTCCCGTGACTGTGACAGCTCCTCGGCAGAGCCCCGGCCATGCAGCTGGAGAAATAAACATCTCTGAAACATCTACCAAGAATCTGGCCATATCTAGTTCCTTTCCACGGGACTCCTGGTTTGATATATGCGTGTTACAGTAATCCCCGCTGTAGCAAATGGTGGAGGAATGCGGGCAAGACACCGATCCCTAAGGACAGAAAATTCGTGAGTAAAAACCACTCTAGATCTCTCTCTTCTCATCTTGGTTTGGATATTCTCTCTGGACTATGGAAGAATCGTGGGAAATGTGGCTCTCTGAGCCACAGAAAAAAATGTATCTAGAAGTTAAAGGAATCCTTGAACAACAAAACAAGAAAGTATTGGAACCAGGAGATCTAGAACATTATTTTAACTGGCTTTTCAAAAGTTTCTTCTATATTTCTTGAGACTTACTTTTTGATATTGAACCTCCTGGAACTAGTCATGGGTGTTTTTGGGACGAGATCTGGGATAAGGTAAGGGATCAAACAGAACATGGACTAGCGACAGAAGCTCTCCATGCATCCCTTGTAATCAGTGAAGCTCTTGAGGAGCATTTATATGGTCCCATTACCCCTAGAGCAGAGGATCATACTTATCCCATGGCCAAGAACGCGCGGCCGCCATCCCGGGAGCACATGACTGCAGCCGTGCCGGCGGAGGTGCCTGTGCTGGATGCGCCCAGCCCCCTCGGGAGCGCGCGCCTTATCGCGGACCCCATCCCTGTCTCGGGGTCCCCGGCCACGCGGCCGCGAGTGAGGGAGCGATGCCGCAGGCGCCGCGGTGCCGTGGGCCACGAGCAGCCAGGAACCGGGCATCGGCGTGGCAGG
Organism: Corvus cornix cornix; assembly: GCF_000738735.6. Classification (NCBI taxonomy): domain Eukaryota; kingdom Metazoa; phylum Chordata; class Aves; order Passeriformes; family Corvidae; genus Corvus; species Corvus cornix. The sequence continues at coordinate 129,109,465 of NC_046333.1, read as the reverse complement.
CCGCTCTGAGCACACGGCTCGGAGAGCCCTGCGGAGGGAGAAGCGGCGGTTTCCACAGCGACACGAGAAGCCGCGCAGCGCAGCGCCGAGCTGGAACGGGGCCGCACCCAAAGCAGCGTGGAGTTGGCGGAGTGGAACCACTCACAGGGCACGGAGCCAGCGGCGATGGCAACGCGGGGCCGCGCAGAGCCCAGACACGCGCCGGAGCAGCGCTGCTCAGAGAGCGCGGAGCAGCCGCAACGCGGGGGCCCGGCTGAGACGTCGGAGTCGGCGAGGCGGTGGCCACGCGGGACCAGCAGCCACGACAAACACGCAAGCACGTGATAGGAGAAGTTGTAGCCACGAAAGTCACAGAAACTGTGAAATGGTACAATGTGAAAAACAACTATGGATTTATAACACGAGATGATACAGGGGGAGGTCTATTCATCCATAGAACTGCCATTAAAAGGAATAACCCTAAAAATTACCTGCAAAGTGTAGGAGATGGGGAAGTTGTACAGTTTGATATAGTGCAAGGAAAGAAGGGTTTACAAGCAGCAAATGTTACTGGGCCTGGGGGTATTCCCGTCAAAGGCAGCCGTTATGCACAAAATTATAAACAATATCCATCCCAGCAATTTCCCTACTCACAGCCTACTTCCCCCTTTTACCCTATACCCAATATGAACCCTTTCCTAAATTTACCCCATCCCCAGTTTATTCCTAATCCATTTTTCACCCCATGGCTTCCCTATACCTTTCCCTACAATTCATCTCCGATGCGGATGGGGGGATGAAAAGGGGGAGGGAAGAAATTAAACCCTCTCCTGCATCAGTTTCCCCACAAAGCATGCCCGGAGAGTTCTGTCTCCCTTGTGTCAGCCCTAAGATGTTCCACAGAATCTGTTTGGACATTTAAAGACTCAGGAGGGTGGCTTGTTTTGTCTTGAAACTGTTCTTGTTATGTTTATCCAGTTGTTTTCATTCTCCTTTTATTAAAATAAAAACCAGGCTGACTTCTCTCAGATTAGAAAAGACTGCAAGAAACACACCTAAACAAAAATGTTCTCTCACAAGCAGTACAGAAAGAAGTGTATTCAGACACACCCCCCCAAACAGCAAAGTTCTCTTTGTTGTCTTCTGTTTGTTTGTTGCTTTGCATTCATGATTTATCAGAAGAATGTCAAGGCTGCAGATATTTCTTAGCCTAAAATCTGCACATTCTAATACAGTTCTCCAAATGAAATAAAACCATGTTTATTTACTGTTATTAAATATCTGAAGTATCTTTTTTGTTTTAACACATCCACAGCAGGACCAATTACGGTTAAAATAAAGGAATTTCATGTTTTCTTTTAGTATTTAAATAATTTATAATAGCATATATTAAGCAGTGAAAAACCTATTTGCCACTTTGTCTAGCTTAATTATCCTTAGCTGCTTTTCACTGACTTAATTCTGTCTAACTGGGTGAGGTAATTTCAGCTTGCATGGTATAAATCATTGCCAAGATTAACAATATATATTTAGATGATGTATGTTTTATTGCTGCTCAGCTAAACATGTCAGCTAAGTAATTACGAGTATGAAGCTTCATTTATTTTTCCATAATGGGACCCTTTAAGTCACCCACATTTGGAATGAGGCATATCCACCTCACTCTCTTTCAAGAGTAGTTTTTAACTGCATTACATCATTTCATGTGGGGTTGAAAGTTCATTATCCAACACACAAATCTTTTACTCCCAAAACTCTATAACTTTAAGAGGATCTTGGGAAAAATTAGGGCTATCAGAGCTTCAGAAAGTAAATAAAACTGCAAATGTGTCTTGAGGACTGGATGGCTGAGGGAGATGGCCAAAGAATTTAGGACATTCCATTTCCAAGTCACTCTTTTCATTGCATACTCTATGAGTTATAACAGAGAGTTTCTGCAGCAAACTATTTAATATTAACTCCCTGGCCGGAGACCAGATACTCATGGATGAAGTTCAGATTTTGAAAAAAAAACATGGTATGGGTGGAACTCTTACTGGCAGTCACAGCAAGAATTGCACATGCAAAGAAATCATTACCTACTCTGAGACAGAGAAGTCTTTTCAAAAGCAGTGAAAGGCCTATGAAATGAGCAATTTCTATGTAATAACTTGTGTAGTTTATGTCCAGCTAGCAAAGTATTTGATGCCACATAACCAAGTGTGTCAGAAACACTCCATGCTCATTGGGACTGGCATTCCTTGATGTAGAAAGGCTCAGGGAGAATTATAAGAGTTCAAGGCATCTGCTGAGAGAGATAGCTAATACTGTGTGACAAAGTTCATTAGTAATGTCCAGTCCAGTCTAGTCTTGTAACACCTTCATTTAAGAGGTGCAAGAAATAGAAACTGCTTTAATGAGATGTGCAGCTGCTGCTAAACTGGTGGGAGGTGTGATCATGAAAAGATCCTTGGAAATGGAAAATTGCAAACAAAAAATGACAAACTGAAATTCAAACAGAAAATGAAGGGTGAGTTGCTCCCCATCTGCCCAAACATGGTAAGCAGATTTCTTTGCCAGGAATGTGGTCACAACCACCAGGGTACACAGCTGAGAGCTCCAGGAGTCTCAAGCAACAACTGATATCCAATTCTTCAGTAACTCACACAGTCCCCAGCAGAAGGAGATTACAGCCTCTGCAACTCTTCAGCTATTTTCCAATAAAATGATTTATCTGAAAAGCACTAAGCATGATAACTTGTATGACAAGGCAGAGTTAATAATAAGGATGGAATGAAAGACTTGTCTAAAGGAATAAGCATCAGGTGAGTTAATTCTACTGAATACAACACACCAGTATTGTAAATAGGCTGAATAAGCAGAAATACCTTTAAAGCTGTTCCAGTCTGTCAGCTGGCTCTATCAATCACAGTGATCAGAAAACCCCAAGCAAACAGCTCCCTCACTATGACCTCTTCACTGAAGAAGCTGGAAAACTCAACTCAGACTGGGGAATTCTTCAGATAAAAAATTTCAGAGCAGAGTGGTCCCTTTGACTGGTATGGATACATAGACAAGGGACCTGCAACCTGAAGCAAACACACAGAACATGCATTTCTCTTCTGACTGTGTCTACAGAGTTCTCAGTTGCATTCCCTCCCCTTTTTCCACACACAAGATAATGCTCATAAAACAAAAGACAGAATAATTTGCTCTATCTGAAAGCTGCACTGCTTTGAGCTGGATGCCAGTCTGGAGGACCACCAGAGATCCCTTTAAAACTAAAGTATTCTATGAAAATCATGCTTCATGTTTACTCACTTTACACTGCATTTAGAAGAGTGTGATTAAATTTTGATATTTTGTAAGCCAACTGTTGGAAGGTACTTGCTCAGTTTTAAAATGTGTTATTGAGGCCACTGATAACCCTCAAGAACTTTTTTCCCAGCTTCGAGACCCATATTCCCACCTCACATCCACCACCTTGCTTTTTGATTTATGCTATTACAAAAACAGGTTACTATATTTAAGAGATAAAGAGTAAAACTTATTCAATACATATCTTTAATCTTGGTGTACAGTTCTTCAAACACTTGGTTAAACTATCCTTGAAGCCATTAATTGAATGAACAGAATGTGATGCGCATTGTGTGCCAGTGATACTTGGTTAAACTATCCTTGAAGTCATTAACTGAATGAACAGAATGTCATGTGCATTGTGTGCCAGTGATACATTCAGTCCTGACATCAGAAATTTGCCTATTGCATTACTTTAGAAAATGAACTGAAGAAAATACCAAATATGTAAATATGTTTTATATGTCTATATATTTTTGTATTTCCATGCGCATGAGAGCAACATGAGAATCTTAGTTTCAAAATTTAAAATATAATTTGAGTTACTCAGTATAGCTATGGGTTATCTATTCCCTCACTTCAATACTTCAAAAGGAAATGTTTCTGAGATATACTATATGCAAAATTAGAAGTTAAGTTACTTTTATAATTTTTAGGGCTCTTCAATTAAGATTTACTGAGAGTTTGTCCTTAACTATATATAATTAACATGTACAGTGCTTTAATAAATAAAATATAAGATTTATTCCTTTACCAGTTCATTCTCTTCTTGGTCTGTTTACTCAGATCCTACTATAATAGTCAGTAGTTCTCATCTATTTTTACAGTACACAGTACAGGATTGGATTCTTTTCCACCCTTATTAAAATGCATATTTGATTTCAGTCCTTGAAATGATCATAGAATCATAGAATGGTTTGGGTTGGAAGGGACCTTAAAGATCACTATGTTCCAACCCCCCTGCCATGGACCAGACCAGGTTGCTCAGAGCTCCATCCAGCCTGGCCTTGAACACTGCCAGGGATGGGGCTAAGTAAAATGATTTTTTTTTATGTCTTCTGACTGCAAACTGTTGCATACCAATGCATTTGAAATTTATAAAGACTATTTTAATACTCATGTAACATTTTTTATGAGTTTTGGAAAGGCCACCCTGGGAAGGGAACCTTAGTTTGTGCATCATACAAACTTTGATGGTACATGTATCGTTGTGATGCATACATACACTGTGAGAAGTAAGTGAGACTACCAGAAATCCTCTACTGGGACTTGCTTTCATATGTACAAACAACCTGTCTTGTGTGTTCTTCTTCAAATGCATAAAGAAGTCTTGCAGAGGAAACATGCAACATTTCAGACTGTATTTACTGGAGACAGTGTAGACATATATACTGTATAGACAGGATTTACTGGAGATTTCATAATCAAATGTATTTACTGAGCAAAAGTTTTCAAATTAAGTCTGCTTTGCCTTATTTTTAGATTAAGGCTCTGGAGTTGGCCAGGGAGCTCAAAGAGTGCAAAACACTCACACTGTAAGTAAACTTAATAAAAATATGAAATATGTTTGCTGTGTGTAACAACAAGCCCAATTAGGGCACCCCTCTGATCCTGACCCATAAGCTATGAACAGACCCATCACCTGTCCCACAGACAAGAACTAAGCCAACCCTCTCCTCCTCACCTTCCCAGCCTGTCCTTTCTAAAGAGTCTGTATCCATATGATGTCTGTGACAAGAGTAGTTGACAGACAGCTGTCAGCCAGGCACAAGGAGGACCTAGTGGTTATGTGGATGATTATGACAGCATCAAAAATGTTTTATGAAAAATAACAGAATTCCCAAATGGTCTTCCTAGAAAAAGACCCTTATAGTTTTTGTAATGTGTCCTTCCACAAGAGGGAGAATATCACTTGTTAAGATGGGGAAAGCTAAGGACCTCTTAGAAATGACAGCATGTACTCAGGTTTTGCAGGTTCTATCAGGGGTGTGCAGCTTCTTCTCTATTTAAAACAAAATTTTTACTTGATTGTCACAACTAAAATGTACAATCTAAAATGTAAAGGTTTGGAAGAACAGCAGAATAATTTTGCTTAACACTCTCGTCACTGTTTTTTACTGAACAGCAGTTTTTCAACTTGGATTTAAAACATTCTTCCATTACATTCTCTAGCTCCTTGTCCCCTGTAGTTTTTCTCAAAGATCTCCAAGTCGACTCTAAGTCTTCAGCTGTTTGCAAAAGATGTGATAAAACGTTCAGAAGCAGATGGGTAACACACGCAAGCAGCAGGCCAAGCAAACAGCAAGCATTACAATGGAATCAGCAACATTGAGAACAGTGTTTCCAATACTGATAAATATACCAGAGATTAAAATCAAGTTTTTAAAATCCATTGACGCCATCTGCAGTTCCACCAACCAGTGAAGAAGATGCAATGTAGGCTGCCAATGAACCTGCAGAACACTCTCAGGGATCTCACCAAACCCTGAATGGTGGAGGCTGCTGGTTAATATGGAGCAGCTGTTCAAAACACTGAAGTGTAGAAGGGCACTCACAGCTGTTTGCCTGGGGCTCCGGTCACTTCCCCCCCAGCCAGGGCACAACATTCAGCACGCCCAGCCACCAGCACCTGGAATATTCCTCAGCACTGAATAATTTCGTGCATTTCATGTAGGCATCCACAGTTCACAAATACTTTCCCTATTCTGTTTATGGCTTTTTTGGGCTCCAGCATTCTGCAAACAGCTAAAAGAAAAATGGTTCTTCATTAGATGTGCTATCTTTTGTCCCTCACTCTTTCCCCACTCAATGGAGCCTTATTGTAGAAGAACTATTAGTTTAAAATCTCCACATCCTTAGCTTTCTCAAAAGAATATTCAAATACCTTCCAGAATGCAATTGTGTTGGGGTTTTAGGAGTTCTCCTAGGTTTTTTTCTGTTACAAGAATTTTCCCCATACATGTTGCATGGGGGAAAAATTGCTGGATACTTAAGAAAAACAAAAGACCTGCCATTGGGGTGGGGTGCATCTGGCTACTCTTTTGTTTCACCTGGGTATGTGGACAGTCAGTCCCGGCTTTGGACAGAGAGGGAGGCTGCTTTCTTTGGCTGCTTTTCCTTCTGCCAGAGAAACCCCGGGATCCCAAGCCTGCCTTCCCTGCCCCGCTGGGAGCTGGGCCGTGGCCGTCCTGCCCCACCGTTGCTTCGAGCCTTCGCTGCGTTGTAGCCATGCTCACCCTGCCTGCCCAGACCTGCGGGGGTTCCCACCGCAGCTCCGCAATTTGGATACATCTCGTCTGCCACCCAGGCTTTGTGCTTGTCCCTGCCATTCCAGCCTGCCGTTCCCAAGGGTCCGGCCGGACACCGGGATCGGCTGCCCAGGGGTTTGTGAAGCCTTTGTCCCATCCCTTCCCGGGATCCCGGGGCACCGGTGCCGCGTGCTCCCCGAGCTCGCTCCGGAGCGCCCCCTGCAGCCGCGGGGGAACCATCGCACCTGCCCTGCTCACCGGGAGCCGCCAGCGCCCCTGCCGGCTGCGAGCGGAACTGCACCCGAGGGGAAAGGGCCCGACAGCCGAGAAGGCTGGGACTGGGTTTGTGATTGTTTGCTGTTACTGCCATAGTTATTGTTGTTTGTTTGACTGGTTATACACATATAGATATATAATAGTAAAGAACTGTTATTCCTATTTCCCACATCTTTGCCTAAAAGCCCCTTGATTTCAAAATTATAATAACTCGGAGGGAAGGGAGGTCGCCTCTGCCATTCCAAGGGAGGCTCCTGCCTTCCTTAGCAGACACCTGTCTTTCAAACCAAGACAAATTCTAACAGTGCATCTTCATGATTTACATAATAATTTCAAATAAGAGATCATGCTCAAGTGTTTTCATAACACTAGCCTTCAAAAGAAGAAAAAAATACAGCAATAAAAAATAAAACAGCACCACTCACATCTGAAAGATTTTTATTTCAGGACAAACAGCACTGTCAGACTCTTAACATGTCTAACTCCTTCATATATCATGATGAAGTTCAAGGAGCCTCTGCAGAAAATATAGCTCCTAGGAATACTTTTTAATCTGCTTACTATGATAAGTTTATGCACTCCGATTTTTCTAACTTGTAAAGAGTATAAAGCCTTTCAATTAACACCTTGAGGTCTTTATTTAATCTTCAACACAGAGACTACATCAGTTTATTCAGAATTTTACCAAATATTTTTGTGTGTGTGAATAATTCTTTTTATGATATAACTGTTTCTAACATACAGAGGCAATTGCTAAGGATTTTAGTTGTATTCAAAAGTACATTATCACCCGGCCCTAGTGATCAATCATAACCCATGTGTTCCTTTTATTAGTTGCTCAAAACAAAGGAATTGGTGGGTTAGCATTCTCACTGGAGCCAAGGAAAGTACAGAAAATGCCTTCTGTTATTTCAGATCCTATTTTTAAGTTTGCTTATCTTCTTACATATTAAGTAATAAACACGGGCTGCTTGTCATTCATTATTACATCCCAGGAGATCTGCTGGGAGACAGAGGAGGGAAGGCTGTGTTTCAAGGACTAAAAATAGAAAGTTGTACTTGCAACAATTCCATGGCCTATGACAGATGACAGCCCAAAGTACCCAGATGATGCAGATGGGACATTCTGATGTCCACTCTCACCAAAGCTTTCAGGCCATCTCTGAGACATTCATCATTGGCTCCTTTGCAGGAAGGCTGCTGCACCTCTGCAGATGCCACTGACCCAGCACACCTCTGCAGTGTCTGAGCAGGACTCCCCTGAACACACCTCCCTTTGTGTGCACTGTGACTACGCGTATTTCCCACAAAAGGGACACTGCCTGCCTTCACTTGGTCACTGTCACATCACCGAATTCATAAGCTGCTGAAGGAGGAACTGGGTAAAATCCACAGCCCAAACTGCCAGACGGAGTGCCCCTCCTGACCCCATTCAACCCTAAGGCCACCCGTGCATTTAGCTCCAGTCATTCCCACTGTTGTAATTCATAACTATGTTACACTCAAGCATAACACAGCAGAGGGGGAGCCACCATCCCACAAGCAGCAGATGTACCCAGTCACACTGCTGCCAGCACATCTTTCTCCTTGAGTTACAGTAGGAGCAGAGGGGATGTGTTCTGCATGCACCGAAAATTTCAGCACTGTTTTTTTTTTTCCTGGAACCTATCACAGCCCCTGTTGAACTGCCTGTTAAAAAAGGGAGAAGAACAGACCATGGAGAGGAGGCAAAAAGTGCTCCTATTGACAATTTTGCCCTCAAAGCAAGCGGTTGTGAAACAAATTCCCTCTTCACTGTGTTTTACAGAATCACAGATAAGGGTTGGAAGGGACTTCTGGAAATCATCCAGTCCAACCGCCCTGCCAAGGCAGGGTCACCCAGAACAGGTGGGTTTTGAATGTCTCCAGAGAGAGAGACTCCACGACCTCTCTGGGCAGCCTGTTCCAGTGCTCTGCCACCCTCAACATAAAAAAAAGCTCTGGTTTTAGCTTTGGTGCAATATTTTAATATACATAAATAGAAGTTATGAGAATTGTACAAATGCACACAAGGGACATCACTGCTTCATTGCATTTTATATAATTTCCTTCTTTTAAAAGGTCCTTGAACTAATTTAGTATTTAAAGAATAAATTATTAAATGAATTAATTTACTATTTAAATCAATTATTACAGGTCTGCAGTCTCTCTGGCTGCCACCCACCTCTCACACCCTTTCTGGGGCTGCCTGCAGCCCACGCAACTGGACAGGAGAGCAGAGACCAGTGCAGAGTAAGTGAACGCCACATGTGACCACTGTTTTCAACAACAAATACGTTCTTCCCTTTCAGAACATTGTACACAATTTATTTCAGACCACTAGACAGCTTCCCTCCTGTTTATGTGAGCATTCCTACTGGCAACTAATCTCAATTAATCTTTCAAAAGAATACCTGACAGTCCTTAAAAGAAACAGCAACTGAAGAAACTGAATTACAGACACAAGCAAGGAAAGCTACTGAAATACATACGAACTCAAAGTAAATAGTGTCACTCTGCAGAGAAACGTGTAATCTGACAAAGAAGTTAAATGCTTAATTGTGAAAAGACGCCCTCTCAGTTCCACTTCATCATTTTTATGCATGGCAAAGTTCAACAGTATTTTCAAATACAGCTTTTCAGAAGAGCTCAAGTTTAACTGCTAAAATGCTGAGGATAAATTTTGTTCAGAAACAACTTGATTTCATATAGACTAAAGCTTTGTCTGCCTGAATACAGTCAGCTTTTGAGAATTCATATTACAGTAGGATCCTAAAAATTAAATGGATAAGCTTATTCATACTAGGAAATAAGGGAACTATTTGACTACAAAATAAAATTGACCACAACAAGATTTGCCACAAATAAACCAATTTATTACTTTTTGGCAAGTCCCATACAGAATGAGCAGGGATCTTTCACTCGCTGTATTAAATTATTTAACTTTATACAAACTGTAAACATCTTCAACATGACAAACTGTTGGTACAGACATTCCCCGATTCCAGCATCTTTTCTCTCTGTTAATCAAACAAAACTGAAATCCAAATAAACCAAAGAACTGCGGATTTATAAAATTCAGCATGTGCATTTTATATATCAATTCTAAGCAATGCAGAGAAGAATATTTATTATTCTTATTCTTTTTAGTGAAATCTGTAATGGTATTATGACTAGAAACATTTTTTTCCATGCTGTGGTAGCCTATTTTTTGTTTGAAATTAAAACCATCATTTTATATAATGAAGGTAGTAAACCAAATTTTACAGGAAGCCAGCTGATTTTGTGTATAAACCAGCTATATTTGTTATACTGTAACAGATAATTAAGAATGTAAAAACTCCTGATCTGGTTAATACTTTGTTTTCCTGGCAGGAACCAGCCCAAAGAACTGCTTGTTGAAAAAACCCTGCTGTAATTATCTGATTTTTTTTTTTCACCTCCTCTCTCTCTCAAAGTACTTTAAATCAGACATAATCTGCCCCATAAAGTGATCACTTCTCTCCCTCTTAAGTAAGAGCAGATTTTTCTAAGTTCCAGGAATGTCAGTCTGCAAGCTAGCTTTACTGAAGTACAAGATATGTACTGTTAGGTCATAATCCTCAAACCAGGGCAAAGGTGTTTAATCTTTTCATGAACCACTTTTCTCCAAACCAACTCAGCAGCAGTAAAATACAGACAATTATTTTATTGACTAAGGCTTTAAAAAAAAATTTAAAAATCACTTCTCTTGTTAAAAAACATTTGCATTACAACTTTGGTTTCAGTATGCTCCTAATTTTTAAGTCACATTTACAGACAACAATCTACATTTCTAATGTAAAATGTCAAACCATATTAAAACCTTTCAAGTCTCCATGCATCGTAAGAAGCAATTAATAAACAATTCTTTTCCAGATCACCTTTAGTTACTGACAAAACCCAAAGTAGTTATTTCTTCAGCTGTGTGCAACCAGCTGTTTTCAGCATTATAAAACATCACACTTTAGATGACAAAGTGCTTAGATCAGCAGATCCATAAATTATGAGTTCAGGTGAGTTTTACTACCTGAAGTGAGGACATTGAGGAGCTCTGTAAGATGATTGATTCACAAAAATGTACAGCTGAAAGACTATGGAGAATGAACAGTGAGGTTAACTTGCACTGACATTATAATGTACACTCATAAATAACAATGATCTTCCTGCACAATAGTCGAATTCCTACTGTCAACTGCAAAAAAAAAAAAACCTACATCAAACCTTGGTAAAAATCTTACATGAGAGTCTTAAAAAGATGGTGCAATTCCTTCAGCCAAGCAAGACATTCTGCTGCTGGATTTGCCTCCAGATCTTCTCTGCCCAAATAAAGAAGGGGATCAATACTACACTGTTAAAACTAGATCCTGATAGGACTATGTAGAGGATATTCCATCAACCAAAATACAATCAGCTATTTCAAATGCTTGAACTCTTCCATTATCATGAAAATCTGACAGAAATCATGGAACAGGAACCTTCACTAACCTTAATTTTTCAGCAGAAATGCAGACTAATCAAAACAAATTTTTACCACTTGGTATTTTCCCTGCAGCATGGGAGGAAGCTCTATTAAAAAAAACCTGATCTATACAGCCACCATTCTACAGAAGATCTTCTAAACATAATTAATACCAACAAGTTCAAAATATTGTTGTGTGGTTTTGGTTTGGTTTGGTTTTAAATCAAGACCTATTTCTGATTTACAGTCAAACCTTGCAGGTTTGGTTTTTTTTTTTACTCTATAATCCATTCCATTTACTTTCCAGTCTTACTGGGAATTTCCTGGAGTCCAACACATCACAATGCAACCATTATCCATGTGAATGCACAACTTTTGTATGCTAGCTGCTGTTTTCTGTAGCAGTGTCTGTTAGAACTTTTACAGAATTGTAATGTTCTCCTAATCCATAGGCATGCCTCATATACCTAAAAAAAAGTTACAAAAATAGCGTTCAGTTTAACAAGAAGTATACATCATGCCAAACAGTAACAGCACTGGAAGACAATTTAAACAAAGCCAAGTTTTAACAACAAAATATATAGGAACATTACACAGAAGAATATTAAAGACAGTTTTTAATTCTGGTGACTTCCAGGCACAGTTTGACATATACTCTGAACAGGGAAAAAAGTTTCCTCCATCTTGTCTCATTGTCATTATTATTTTGTAATTATTTAACAAGTAAAATGACCTTGCAGCATTCTCTAAATCAGTGACTGATACACATCAGACATTGTCTAATTACAATTTCTCCACAGTGTGTCAATCACAAACAATTTCTGACCTGCACAACCATTATTCAAGCATTGTTTCAACACCAGATACGTAACAGAGAGTAAAAGAGCAGGTGAGAATCAAAGCTGAGCCCTCTGTTACAGAAATAAGTGCACTAAATTTAAGTGATAAAATGACATACTTACACAAGTGTTATTGGTTTGCCTGAATATTCTTCACCAACAATAATGGGAGGAGAATCCATTTGCACTACTTCAATAGGTGTTTGTAAAATGTGTGACAAAGCCCTTAGCTTTAAGGCAAAAATAATTAGTAATAGGATTAAATACAATGTAGGCTGGAGACAGGAAAACTAGGCATTTAATTTTAGCAGACAGTTCAAGCATAACACTAGAAATATTTTCAGAAAATAAGCTTTATTAAAATAAGAAAAATTATTTTAACTTCTAAAACTTTACTTGAAAACAGATTGTCTTAAACTAATCATTGTTTAGAGGATACAACATTGGGCTACTTTCATTAATTTCCTAACTGTTCTTTCAAGAAAAATAAGACAAACTAAAATAAGTATGTATTTTTTGAAGCTCAAGTTCTTGCTTACATGATAAAACCCTAACAATACTCTGCTCTAGGCATCTTTGCTACTATCTAAGTCTTCCCCCACTCATAGTGTCAGTCTTTCTAATTATATTTAAACCAAATTAATTCACTAACTTGCATGTTGTCAAATACATCAGAACAGTGGTGCACTATCAGAAAAGCTACTACTTTGGGAAAACAACTTATAACCACAGGAAGAAGTACTTAATAAGCTATTTATGACTATGTTCCCTTATGCCTTCAGGTATTCTTTCTAAAGAAGCCCTTTTTTAAGGTATATTCACCCAGTTCAGAATTTCACAAATAAAAATTATCAATACGATACTTACTTCCAGCTGACCACCCCATGCAGCTGTATTGGCTATATCATCACAGTATTTCTCAAATTCCTCTGCAGGGAAAGAAAAGACAACTTTTAGTACTTGTCTTTGAGAACAAGCAACTGAGGAAAAACACTGACTGTGCAATGAAGAACTAGAGCCAGAAAAGTACAAACACATTTTAAAGGAAAATATATATGTTCACTAAGAAAAGGAGAGAAAAACAGATGTCAAAAAAAACCCGAACTCATTCTGTTTTAAAAAGAAAATTTCAGACTGAGGAGAGGGATAAAAGAAGAGTATAAAAAGAAGTACAGTTAATACTTTAAATTTTTTATTCAGAGAACGGCAGGTAACAACAAACACGAAATTGCATACAGTTTTCTTTCTGTTCAGAGGATGTTCAGAAACTTCAGTAAAGAATGTGACAGTGAATATTATATCTAGTTCTTATATTAGCCAGGTGTCAGGTATGTTTTAAAAATCTTGCAGTTGAATGCAGTTGAACAGTTGGCTGGGTTTTCTTTAAATTTCCTAATTAGCTGCCTTGTTTTTAGCATCCTAAAGTATTTATTACCAATAGTTTCTTTGTAAATAACCAAATAAAATCTTTTCAGATCATGTTCTACAGAACCCAAGTTTAAAATTTGTAAATTACAAACCCTCAAGCTTTTGAACCTTACAAACAAATTTTGAGAAAGAAGAATCCAGATTTTCTGAACGCTGCTCAGAATGACTTTTCATACATTTCCCTTATAACTGAAAACCGCAATTCCCTGCTGCTGTGCAGAATTTCATTGAGTATTCTCCTGGGACACATTTATCCTGTGATAACAATCTGTCAGCATGGGAAAGACAGCACCCAGTGACCACATGAAATCCACAGCAATGCCTATTAAACAAATGTAGCACTAAGTTAAGGAAATCTATGCTGTCATTTTTGTGGTGTTCCAGACATAATGAATTAATCAAGTATTGCTTAAGTAAGAGGCACATAAACTCTGTTTAACTACATTTACTCAACCTACACTGTTGCTCCACACTAAAACACTTTATATTTTTTAGTTTAGTCTATTTGTAAAAAACTGTTCCAAAATACCTTGCAGTGAAAAAAGAAGGTAGAATAAGAAAATGCATCTATTCAAATTATTATAAAATAGATTTGCTTGTTTCACACCCATTTTTAACAGCTTTCCTGTGTACATTGAAAACACCAATATAAGACTTGACAAAAAAATCACCCCAGCCTGGTAGACAAGCTGTTTATAATAACAAATCATATCCCCAGAATGAGTACACATCATCTAGTAACCAGCAAGTTCTGTTTTTTTAAAATGGGGAATAATGTTTCCTAGATTAATTTAAAAATATATATATTAATTACAGAGATCTAAGTGTACCAAGTTTCATAGCAGACCAATAAAGTAACAATGTTACAAACACCTTAAAAGTCCCAATTCAGATGTAACTGAGACTTATCAGTGATTTATCAGGAACACTTAAAATAGTTCTTAAAATCTCATATGCTACAAGTCTTACCTCTGCTATACATGTCTCCAGTATTAGGGTTTGTCAGAAAAGGCAGGAAGTCATCGAAGTGACTTTGCATATACTGTGCTGTTTGGTTCCTCAGAGTTGCAACAGTCCAGGAATTTTGGTGATCCTTGAGCTGGTCTTCAATAGCTCTGTACATGCAATGGCCATCTGAAGGGATTTGTTTAATCTCCAAGTGCCTTGCTGCCAATAGGGAGGCAAGTTTCTGACTTTCAAGATGTCTAGCACCTGTTAAATTTTGTATCTCAGCTTCAGCTATTCTTTCTTCTCTTTCTTTCTCCAAAGCAGCTTTTTTCTCCTTAGATTAAAAACACACAAAAATTACATCAAATGTTAAATTTAGAATATGCCCGTACAGTTCTTGGCTTAGTGCTTGCTTCTAACTCTTTCAGTGTTTTCTCAATACATTCTTACCTATGAAATATTTGCCTGAATAAATACCAATTAGAGTCCTCCCAAACCCAAACTTTAGCAAATGCTAAGTGACCAATATATCCTAACTGCCTCTGACACCACACCCAAAACTATGGCAAGAGAAATCTTAATTATATCAACATGCAAAATAACACTTTACAACACTCATACAAAGGCTATTAATCATTGTCCTTTCTCCAGGATCACCTATTTCAACACTCAAGTATGGGAATTCTAATTAAACATCAGAAAATACTGCTCTTTTGTAAGAAGTGTGGGATCTACCACTTAAGCACATGATTGCATAATGGAGTTCATGCCATGAAACTGAAACTCCCTCAGGATATGTGTTCTACATCATAAAAGACTGCTCCCAACCTAAAGGATGGACAAGAATGCATGTAGAGAATATTAGAAGGGATGTAATAACACAAAAAAAATTACTTTCATAGAATGTTTCGTAAGTTCGTGCTGAAGTTAACAAGGGAGCAAGAGCCAAAGTAAATAAGCAAGTAAAAAAGGAAGCAGTACAGAGAATGATCTTTCCACTTTCATACTTAAAATTCATCACAAATCAAGACCAGACTGGTTTAGGCAATCAGAATATAGGAAAACTAGACCAGAGTTCCTGGTTTGCCTAGACATGGTGCCATGAATTATGAACATCCTTTTAACATGTTTGTAGTGACCATGTAACAGGGGATAAAATAGGCAGTAAAGCAGAGTTCCTCTGGCCCTGAGCCAATATTCATGAAGGTACAATGATAATGTTAATCCATCACAACATCTGATGTTTAACCAGATCTAAACCTAACAGACAGGACACTAGGTAGCGTTTCTTAACAACTCAATATTTTAAATTAATTTCTTCAGTATTGATGTTCTTTTGTTAAATGTGTAAAGTTCTACTAGTTGCGTATTTTCCACATAGTATTTTAATTCAATTACTTTACTTCTTTAATAGTATTTCTAGTGAAAGTCTTTCAAAAATCATTTGCTTTACATAATTTCTTTTTTTATGGCTCCCATTTCCTGACCTATTCTGATCCCCAGTTCATGGCTGAGGATAGGTAAGTACAACTATTTATAAAATCCTTATATATTTCTAGGCAGCAGTTTAACAGATTTTCAAGGCACGCAGTAGGTACAGCATCAATACAGAATTAGCCAGGTAATGTCCCCTGTAAAATTGTTTAGCTTTGGCTATTACAGTTAAGTAATAATGTCATTCAGTTATTTGTAAATGTTTAATGTGAAGTCATACCCGCCTCTTCTGTGCTTTTGATATTCGAGGATGCTGAATCTGCTGCTCTACTCCTTCAAGCTCTAAATTTGCAACCCCATCAGCTATGGAATCTGTCTAAAAAGGAAAAAAAAAAAAAGTTAAATGTTCTTATTAGTATAAACAATAACTAAGACATGCATCTTCTGAAACAATTTAAAGTTCTCTTCCAGGATATTTTTATGAAGTTTAACCACAATGATCCATGTACAGCACAGAACCCATCAAAGCACTTCCCATCCCAAACTACTGCCTTGAATTTCATTACTTTTCTGTACTCCCAACAGAGTTATGAACTGTGCATCTCAAATTTAAGCTCTACGTTCTCTTACACACTGGAGTGTGAACACTGCTTACTGACTGAAAGGAAAAGCTTTCCCCACCATGCCAGCCACTGAGGTATCCAAACAGCCATTATCAAGTTCTGTGAAATTAAAGCAGAAGGGTCCACCCTCTATATCAAAGCATAACCACCAGTTGAAAAAGAGAGAGAGTTGAAACTTCTCAAGAAAAATTACAAACCTAACCCAGTAACCATACGAGCTATATAAAAAAATCACTTACATTGACAAAATCACAAGACAAAACAAACTGGATGAATCAAACACCTGCTGAAGGTCATGAATACTTGAATAGTCTATATAAGATAACCAGAGTGGCAATATAACAGTAACTTAAACAAATAACTCTCTAACATAACTGAGTTACTCATGTAGCCTTAAAGGCAACACCAAATACTACTTGGGGTGTTATACCTTTCCCCCTACTCTACATTTAATTTCTGTTACAGCTTGGCATTTTTGTAACAATTTTGCTTGTATGCCTCATCCATGGATTCAGTAACAAAGTAAGTCTTGCCATCAAATTTTGTCATGCTTTTGTAAATTTTTATTAAACCTGCTTTTGAAACACCTTTTACAGCAATTCTTTAAGCTCTCTCAACTGTGCTCAACAGCAAAAATGCCCCACTGTTACATGCGCCTTCTAGCACTGCCCATTTACTGTAACAGCTAAACCTTTCCTAAGTTGAAAAGAGTTACTAATATTGTGAAGAAAAGGATAACTACTTTGAAGTGTTATTTCATTATAATTTTTTAAAGTTAAAAAAGCCCTAACACAAACTGTACCTGTACAACTTCAGCTGAAGTTAGGGCGCCTACCTTATTCTGTTCAGGTGAAGCTTCCTTCAGCTGCTTTAATTCTTCCTTGTGCTTCTGTTCAAGTTCTGCCTCTAGTTTGGCAACTTCATCTGCCAGCTGTTTTCGTCTCTTCTTATCATTCTTGGGAACAGCATTTTTCATGCCTTGAATTTTTGCTGTTAGACGAGCAGTGTAATAAAACGTTATTTTAAAATATAGATACTCTATGGTCATTGCAGAAGATGACTAGAAGTCACACAGAAAAACTAATTTACAAACATCAACAAATCAGTATAATAGTTAGCTATGAGACTGCCAGTTCTAATCCTCACATTTTGAAGTGGCTATATTTTTCCTTAGAAATACATATGAACTTCATCCATGCAGCAGACCTTGGCCTGTTGCCTTTGAAAAGATTATGTGAGCATCAGAATCTCAAATCTCACAGGAAAGATGTGCAATATTTTAATCAGACAAGCAGCAGATTAAAATTATAAACTGAGTTTACCCCTCCTTAAGACAAAGTTTCTAAAAGCAAAATGGGTATTCAAAACCAAATAAACCAAAAAATCTTAACTTGATTAAAGTTCGTAAGTATTTCTATGCTGTAAGTCAATGCTTCATTTCTAAAATCACAGAATAGTTTGGTTAGAAACAGTGTCCAGAGGTTACTTAGTTCTACCTCCTGCTCGAAGTGTGGCTGAATTCAAAGCTGTACCAGGTTATGTTAATTCAGATGAAACTTATTCAGATGACTGTGCAGTCTCCAGGGATGGGCATTCTGCAATCTTTCTGGGAAACTTTTTTACCAGTATTTAATGATTCTTGCTATGAAAATATTTTCCCTTACTCTTCCCATGAGGATTTTTCTTGTTACACTCTAGTCCATTCTGTGTCCTTTGATGAGTCTGGCTCCATCCATTACACAGTGGAAACTACAACCAGATTCCCCCAGAGTCTTCTTCTCTTGTGTTCTTAAAGGAACACTCCCGCTACCTCTGTCACTTCTGTACTCACTGTTTTGGAGTTACAGCAGCAATTATTTAACACCCTGCTTGCTATTCATCACCTGTGCTGTTTTCCTGTCCTTCCCCCTTGACTGACACAATTGAGCTGAAGATGATGGCAATGATAATGAAACTTTTCAAAGGGAGGCAAGAAGAATGCTCATACTGAAAGATTTATGTTAAGCATTCAGCCTCAAAGATGAATAAGCTGAGTATGACAGAAAAGCAGCTTTGTTCATTAAAATTAACATAATAGAGGAGAAGGGAATCCAGAACATAAAAGGCACATACAAATACACAGCAGAGAGTATGAGTGGTGGAAAGAGGGGTGTGTACGGAGCCATGTGCCCCAGCCACCTAGACAATGCTTGATTCCCATCCCTCTTCAATTTCAACCAAATCTGACTGGGGAAAAGGCATCTCAAAACAGTAAGTTCCTATAGATTTAATGACAGTATGCAACCTGACTCCTTTCTTCTTTAACCCTCTGATAAAAAGTTGCAGATGGGCCTATTTCATTACATGCCAAAAAAGTCAAACAAGGAAAAGGCCGTATCAATATACTAGCAATGATAAAAGCTTAACAAAAATGTTATAGTAACTATGAAACTCAACAGAATCCATCTATCAGACCTACTTCATTATATTAATATATAATAGGGTAGGTCAAATAGCGTAAAGTGTTTTAAGCTCCTATTAAGCACTTTAAGACCACACAGGTATTTTACTACAGATACTTTATTATAGCTGGACAGGACATGAAAATTCGGTCCAGGTCAACTGCATTTTGAATAAAGAAACATAACGGGCTGGGCAGCAGGAGCCCCTATGCAGGCTTTTCAATCTAAAATGCCTTTTAAAAACACACCTTTTAACTTAAAACCAAAGTAACAAAACGCGACCATCACGCCAATGGCCCAGCGTTAAATCACAGCTCCCGCGCGGCTCCCAAGGCCACGGCAAGGCGAGCTCCGCAGGCCGCCCGCACGACGGGCACTGCTGCCGGCAGCACAGCCCGGCTGCCGCACCGCTGCCCGCACGCACCATTTCGCTACCGCCGTCCTCGTCCCCCTGCGAGGGCACTGCCAGGGCTGCTCCCTCCTTCTCACAGCCGCCGCCGGCCCTCCCGCCCCTCCGAGCTACTCGCGCTGCCGAGCGGGGCTTCCTGCGAGGGAAGGCGGAGAGGGGACGCCGAGTCCAGCCGGCCCCGCGTGTCGCTCCCCAGCCTTCTCCCCGCCCGCCCTGCGCCGGGCCGTGGCGCCCCTCACCC
The DNA here is from genome assembly GCF_000738735.6 of Corvus cornix cornix. Classification (NCBI taxonomy): domain Eukaryota; kingdom Metazoa; phylum Chordata; class Aves; order Passeriformes; family Corvidae; genus Corvus; species Corvus cornix. The sequence continues at coordinate 129,089,765 of NC_046333.1, read as the reverse complement.
TGGAGCTCCCGCTTCTCCTTGCGCTGCCGCTTCACCAGCTGCTGCAGAGGACCCTCGGGCCCCGACTCTTCGTCCCCCAAGCCCTCCATGGGCGCCCGGAGCCGGCGGGCGCGGCTAACCCCCGACCCCGGCGGGAGGCGGGAGCTCGCCGCGCTTCCGCCAGCGCCGCCCCGCCTGGCACCGCCTCAGCCGCGGCGTGAGGGGCAGGAGCGGCCCGGGCCCGTGCCAGGTCGCGGGACCCTGGGCTAGGGCCGTGGTACGGAAAGGAAGCGCTTGATTTGTTCTGGGGCTGTGAGCGCTTCTGTTCGCTGGTGTCTGCGGGGCTACTCGCTCCTGCCGTAATGTCCTGGTAAAGGACTTCTGTGGACAAGTCTGCACTAGGAAAAAGCCATACGTTTAGCTCGAGGAAGATCCTGTTAAGCAGGGAGGTGAGAAAGGAAACGGTTAGGGGTTTTACGTAATTTATCACATTAAGAAAAAAAGAATTATTTAACCTGTTCATTTCTGTGCAAAATACAGTGTGCTGCGTGTGCCAGTTTTTCTCATGAAGCTCAGAAACACCAGAAAGGCTCACGATTTTTAAAGTTGCGGTGCTTACTCCTCAAAAGGTGAAATATTTTTATTACAGTAAAAAGCCAGGCTTCGTGTTTGGGGTCAAATCAGCACCTCAAAGTGTGAACTACAAATTGTGTAGTGAGATACTTTTCTGTTCAGTGCAGGCGCCAATGCTATTTTGTGGAACATTCAGTTGATACGGGCAAAATATAACCTATAAAAGTTAGTATTTTAATGGGGCATAAAATTACTTGAACTGAGCAAAAAGTGGTAATGGAACAGTGCGTTTGTCCTTAACAGTTAAGGTCATTGCTGTTACTAGTTTTACATTTTTATGAACAGAATGTCTACAAGAATACATCCCTGGAGGTATTTAAAAAACAGTAAATATGTTTCTGAGAGACATGATTTCGTGATGGACTTGGCACTGCTGGGTTAACAGTTGGACATCATAAACATCTGTCCCAACCTAGATGATTCTGAGATTCTATGAAGTACAGTCTCAAATGTAAAGAAAGGACACGACTTTAAAACAGAATCATAACATGATATATCAAACTCTCTTGCTGTATAAAACCACTATTTTTTTTGATCCCCTTTAAAATTATGTTGAAATGTAAATAATTTTCAGATTCATATGTCCATGCCTGAAAATGTAATTTTCATTTACTTCCACATGCTATTTCCATCTTGTTAGAATAAAAGACATCACAGACCAGCTAGGAAAAGAGGAGAGGGACAATTGGCTTTTAGCTAGGAAAATAGCGTAGCGCTGGAAAGTACTAGGGTGGCCTTGTAAGTATTCTGCAAATCCAGAGTAGGGACAAATCCATGTTGGATTTGGTTTGACTAACATATATGTGCTTTGTATCAGTTTGTCTATGGCATGTATGTGTCCACACCCTGTATCTATGTATGCATTATTTGTGTACGATGGGGGAAAAAAAACCAGAGGGCAGAGCAAGTAGAGGAGAAAAGGGAAATTGGAGAAATCTGATGGCTGTTGCCTTGACAGGAAATGTCCAGGGAAGAAAATGAAAGAGAGGAAGACCAAATAACACTTAGCAGACCTAAACCAGAAAGCAGAAAGAGACAGAGAAGGAATGTGGAAATGTAGTGTTATTATTGTGGAAATTTGGGACACAGGCAAAGGGAATGGCCTTTCCAACCAAGTGGGGGAGTAATTGTGCAAGGATAGATAGTCACAATGACTAGAGGCCAGCAATTCTACTGAATATGAAGGAACAATACAAGTAGAAACATACAATTTGTGGAGAACACCTGGTCAACAGAGACATATAGTATGTGGGGAGTGGGTCTCATTGTTGGATTTCTGGTAGATACAGGAGCCACATTATCCCACTTAAACTTTGCCCCAAGAGGGTTAGTAACCACAAAGTATTCATACATTGAGGCACTGGGCAGGGAAAAATGTGAGTAAACCTGTATTAGCAATGATAGGAAATAAGAGTATACAGGGAAGATTTATTTGTATTAGTAGAAGACTACCCAGTGTGCTTGTTAGGGAGAGACCTTCTACAGGCCTTAGATGCAGAACTGCATTTGTCACCAGAAGGAATGGATTTAATAATGGCACTGAGGGTGATTACTGAGAGCTTCAAAAGTGAACAGAAGATACTAGAAATATTGAAAGCTGTATTATCAGAGTTCTGGGGTAAGACCACTACAGGTGGGGGACTGTTGGTTCCTGCACAGCCTGTATGCATTAAAACCATGGCAGACGTGCTACCCTCTGTGAGACAGTACCCTATTCCCCTGGAAGCTGGGAAAAAGTATCCAAAACCAGATAGACTAATACTTAGACAAAGGAATTTTAAAGTATGTGTGTCTGCCTATATTGCCTGTAAACCAGAATAGGTTAGATGAAGACCCTGAGTACTTGTGCAGGATCTGTGGACAATTAACCAACATGCATTGACCCCTCACCCAGTGGTGCCAGGCCCCTTGACTATACTTTTGCAAATACCACTTAAAGATGGATATTTTATTGTAAATAATTTAACAGCTGGATTTTTCAGCATCCCAATAGATGAAGGAAGTCAACCTTTGTTTGCCTTCAAACTGTACTGTTGACACAGTATGTTTTAGAGATGTAAAAAGAACATATAAGAGCAGAAAAGAGTATGCTCAATGGTATCAGCACATGCCATCTGAAATACAGGTATACAATATATAGCCTGCAGATGAAGTTTTAATTAAGGTATTCTCTAGAAAATCCAAGTTAGCACCTATTAATTTCCCATTTTTTTATTTTCTCTTTTTACCTTTTCTTTTCTTCTTTGCTTCTGTTTCGTGAGTTCTTTTACCCAGAGTTTGAATTAAAATGCAGGAGACTGAGAGTTATTTTTTGACTTAGGTTTTATTATATCTTATCTATAGCACAGCTGCACAGAGTGTGCCTCCAAGTTAACAAGGTAGAAAATGTCCATGAGTTCTAACTTCCAAGGCTTTTTAAGGTCTAAATTACCCAACCAAGTAACTTGTTTTTATTTATAATCCAATAACTAACCATTTATGAGCTGCACTGCCAGTTTTTTGGACCAATAACAGAACCCCTAGATTTGTGAGGAAGAAGGAGAAAGGAAGAAGAACTAACCCACACCCAAAATCCTCCATATTGTTACATATATCCCATAAACCTAATTTTTCTACACTTCTACATATTCCACTGTCCTGGGTTGCAGTGTATTCTATTACCATCCTCATGAGGTGTTGAAATCAGGTGGGGCAGTGTTTCCTTGCCTCCTCCCCCCAGACTATCTTGCTGTTAATGGCCCATCATTGTCCTGCTGCATGACTCAGACATAACTCCCTCTGGACTATCTCCTGTTAATGAGCCTAATCAACACTTGGCCTCATGACTCATTACCCCATTGTGAGATGCTCCACCCAGAGGGAGGAACCAAGCATCCCATCATGGATATAGTCTGAGATTCTGAGCACCAGTGAGGACCTTTTCCACTGGATTTCCAAAGGACAGGAGCTACACAGCCACCACTGGACTTCAGAGCAAGAGCACACCCTTTTTCTACAGTATCACTGCTTCAGAGGACTGCAGCTGCCATTCTACCAGACTGCTACCACCACCCTGATTAACAGGGTGTCTGGCTGTATCCTGACTCTGTCAGTTTAACCCAGTGTTTTCTGCCTTTATTTTTGGGCTTTTTTTTTCTTCCTTTTTTTTTTTCCCTATTAAATTGTTATTCTGACTTGGTGTCTCCCACTAGTTTGCTTTCAAACTAGTACATCCACCCAGTGATATAACTTTTAATTACACAGCAACAACCTCAGTGTTATCACACAATTTAGGAAGCCTTTCCCAAGGCTTCAGGTCAAATGCAGTGTGCTTCTGAGGATCACTGCCTGTCAGCACTGAAAGGCTGAAAGCCTCAGAACTCAGGGCTCCAATAAGCACCAAAATGAGTTTCCTACTGTGTCCTTATTTTGCTGTTTAAAGTTTTGTTGTTTAAGTTTTAGGTAAGGAGGACCGGATACACTGTTCTTACATCAAATGAAGAGTGGGCGATCAATCAGTTGAAAAGTAAAAGACTTCTGAGAATCCTAGGTGATTTTGTATTTGTACTCATTTGAGTATTTGTGCACGGGAATCTATGAACTTGTACTCTGCCCTGTGGCAATCTTGTTAGCTTTTCATTTTGTTATGTTTGTTTCTTGTAATAATGTTGTATGTAAAGGCAGTGGTTAAATGCCTCGACAGTTTAGTCTTTTTTCTTTCTGTACATTAGCAGGAGGACTGTTGAGGAGTACACCCAGTTCAGATTGCTTGGTGTGTGACATGCTCACTGTGCCCTGGATGGCTGGAACCACAAGCAACGAGCCGTGAAGGAGCACTGACCTTTTCCCTGACAGAGGGCATGTGGACCTGCAACACCAGGCAGGCAGGGATGGTCAGTCACCCAGAGACTCTGCAGGACCCAGTGAACAATGAGAAGACCCCCAGACCCAAACCCACCATTGGAACAAGAGGTGCTTGAAGCATGGGTGCACAGACTGTGAGGGTATAAACCCCCAGGGATCTCTTTGTTGGGAGTCCCTCCCCAGAGGCACCCAGTTCTGTAAGTCGCTGCACCATCCTTAAATTACTTAAAGGACGTCTGGGACTCTGCTGTGGGAAACCTCGGGTCAAGCTGATGAGGGAAACTTAGGTCTGAGTCTGGGGTGTGCAGGGAGTCAAACAGGGCACCTGTGAGGTCGCTGGAGTTACTTGCTGCAAAGGGGCTTCTGTCCCAGCAGTCAAAACCAGGAGCGGTGCAAGTGGGACTCCCAGATTGCCATCAGAATGGTCAGATGGGAGAGTTTCCTTAACATACAACCTTCTACATTTCTGGGATTTTTTTCAGAGCATTAGAAATTACAGCAAAGTAAAAAAAATCCTCTTTTTACCATACGAGACACTGGAATTAGATGTTCAGGCATATGACACACTCTGTCCTTCAAGCAGGCTGAGCTCTCCAGTGTTTTAGGGGACTACAGCCTTAAATCTTTCAGGAAAAAAAGTAGCAGATGTTCCTTTCCTCCAGCAGAACTATCCCCAGTCAAAGGGATCCAGTGAAGTCCCTGGACTGTTTTTAGTCCAGGCTTCTGCTATATCTTTAGCAGGAATCCAAAAGAATATAGAATAAATACCAACAACCAAATAAGTACCTCAAGTCACCAAATGGGAAGTGCTGAATTGATGAAGGTAGCTTGATTAAAGCTAGCCTCATTTGAACAACACTTGGTATAGCTGAACTCAAATTTACGCAGGAGTGGAGATTTTAGTGCACACCAAGTATGAGGGAGTACATGTTTGAGAACAGCAGTGCCATGAATGCTGGGCAGGTCATGCTGCCCAGCCAGCTAACGATGAGTTTCCTCTGCTGCCATGAAACCTGGAATAAATGAAAGCTATTAAGAAGAGCACTTCCATTGTTAGCAGTAGGCCACAGGCTCAATGCCCCAGTTCTGGGCTGTGGCGCTTGTTATCAGCCTGTGGTGAGAGCCTGTCCTGGGAACTGGAGCTTTGTGCCAAGACGGCTGTTATGAACTGGAGTTTAATGTGGGACAACAACAAAGGCCTTGAAAATACTGAAAACAGACAACCCGACATTATAAAGTAACTGATATCAAATTACTGCTTGAAAAAAACACATCACAAGTTATGAAGATGACTGCTTTGAGCCTATCAAAGGGAAGCAATAGCTGAGCTAGAGGATCAACCAAGCAGCAAGAGGAGGCATTTGCTGAGACTTGAGAAAATTACACTCTCTGGTATCACCAAGTGTGAGTATGGCCTAGGGAGTGGAGACCAAAGGCTACTGGCTGATCAGAAATCCTCTTATAAAAGGAAAAAAATTCTGAATTTGGGGAAACTGCCATCATAGGGACCTGCAGTCAAGATGTCTCTGTGGGACTGCCAGGGCAGCATGTGTGCCACCTTCCCTCCCTGCCTGTTCCTGCCCCTGCTCCAGGGCCCCTGTTCCCTGCCTGCTCCCTGCCTGCTTGCACCAGGATCCCTGGTTGCTCAGGGGCCTCTTGACTGCCAGCTCATCAGCATTTCCCCCCACACACAAATTCTGGTTTTCCTCTTTGATAGTCTTACAGAACCTAGCTTGAGCCTTCCTGCATGTAAGCTCAGGTTGTCTAGTTCCTGAGTAGAAAGGGTGGCTTAACAGATAAGGTCATATTGAAACAGAATAGTTAGAAATTGAAAGGAAAAAACCAGAGAACTGAAATATGAGGTAACCAACTGTGAAGCACTTTCTCTAGGATCTGATAGGTTTGCTGTCACAAAAGTCTTTAAATCAAGACTGAAATACTTCCTATGGATATGTGTTAGCTCAGACCTAAGTTATAGGCTTCATGCAAGCAGCATTTACTGACTTTCAGAATTCAAAGCAGTCTGACTGGATTACCATAATGGCCCTTTCTGGTATTAAAATTTATTACTTCATTAATCTGTTCTGTAGGAACTCAAGCCTCCCATTGAAATCAGTGATAGCTGTAAGATGCTCTGTACTAAGCACTGTCTGTCTTGCACACTGACAAAATTGAAACTTTCAGAATTAAGGGGTACTTCTGCAATGCTACTGAATATTGTCAAGTTAGTCACTGAAGTCAGTAACTTCACACCTGTGATATCAGCTGACTTGGACAGTGAATTAACCAGCTGCTGTGTCCGCTTTCTTTCGTATTTCTCTTCTGGGGAGGAAAGCATGCATGGCTATTTAAAGTACTGCACTTTGACATCCTTTCTAGTAATGTTCTCCCAGTGGTGTCACAGTATTTAGTAACATCTGAACATCAGGAAGATAGTTTGTTCATTGATAAGTAAGCTGAGGTAGGACCCCTGGTACTTCTGTCACTCTCCTGTCGCAGTGTCCACTGCCCAGACTATCTCCAGCAGTGTGCGGCAGGAGTGGGGAGCAGCTGGAGGCACGGAGCTTTAAAGCCGCTCCTCTGAAGCCTCTGCCCTACCTAGGGGAGCACAGGCTCCAGGCACTGTAGCAGTAAGCAGCCCTCGAGAAAGGGAGAGATAAAAAGTAGCGAGGAGGCTTGCCACCGGCGGTAATCCAACTTTATTGGAGGGTATCCACAGAGGACAAGCCCAGAGCAGTTTTGGGCAACACCTTATAAGGGGAGGCATTACAATGAGGATGGCTTAACAGGGGACCAATAGGGATCTTTAGGGGAGGGATATGGACATGGATAGAGATTCACATAGGCCAATAGCCTTGAGGGGTGGAGGGAAAGGGATCACATGCCCCAATGGGGCGTGGAGGTCTAGGGGATTTCCAGAGGGGAGGTGTCAGAAGGGGCAGGATCTCAGGGGATTGACAAGGCCCATATAAGGATAAACAGGGAGGGCTTAGGTGATAGACACTGAACTTTTGGGAATAATGGGAGGGGTTTAGGTGATTGATGGGGAACCGACTAGAACAAGGGGCAGAGAACAACCATATACAGAACACCGGGGGAGCGGCTTGGATCTGGGACAAACCAACTGGGAATGGAAGTAGGGAAGGTAGGGATGAACCATTGGGGTATAAAGAGCATACAAAGAACATATAAAAACACAATAAGAACATCCCATCACCACACTCTCCAAAAGTCTTGATTTTATTTCTTCAATTGCAAAGCCAATAAGCTATTTGGCAGTCAGTTTTCATGACAGCAGTAAAGACTATCAAAATCTTACTCAGCTAAATGTTATAGAACATTGGTCAAGCAAAGAAGCTATCTTACTGCTTTTATGACAGTGTGTATCTCATTCCCCTCTATTATCTACAACATGTTTCCTGAAGAGCATTAAAGTGCATTATAGGCTGGTTATAGCTATACATGAAACTCTGTTGAAATGGCTCTGTTGTTTCACTAAGGTTTTGTTGAGAGTTTTCTGATTTATGTGCTATATAATCAGTGAATCTGGGCCACTTGAGCCCAGACACTGAAGCAAAAGTAGTTAAACTCTCCTTTTCTTTAGGCCCTAAAATTGGCTGGCAGTAAGATTTGTAATTATTCTACATGAATGAAGGAGTATACATGGCCTTTCAGTGAAGCCTCCACAGAACATAAAGCTCAATATGGCAAGTGCTGTTAGGCTCCTAAAACCTCCTAGCATGGTATATGCACTACATACTGTTTGAAAGTTCACTTATATCAGTAAATGAACTAGCTGAGATTTTCCTATTGTTTGTTTATGTTTGCCGGAAACAGTGCTATCAGATTTTCACAGCAGAACATCTGCAGCTGAGATCCCTCATCTGTGAAAGTTTTCCAGTAATTTTTCAAGACAAATCTGACAAGAGTCAGGACCCGATGCATATAAAGTAACTTAGCAAAATCTGCGATGAGTAATTTATCAGTTAAAATAGTGGGGCTTATTTCTGGGTTTGATATTTTTGAGCTTACAAAGACTTATATTTATCTTTTCTATTTGTAAAATCAGAAGGTATAAAAAAATCTTAGGTTTCTGTTAATGCAAATAGATTCAGGGTCACTCACTCACAGCTGGCTTACTAATGCTGGGATACAGAGAAACTGTGGCTGTTAGCTGGACATGTCCTTGGTTTCTGTGAAGATTGCTATTGAGAAATGTGTCTGTTAGTGCTAGCACATTTTCGCCAACCTCAGCAGATGTATTGTGAGCTTTGCAGTGTTTTGCTTTCTTAAGTTTTTAGCAAGCTAGAATGGTGAGATTTCATAAAAACCCACAAGTCTGAATTTTAAGCAGTTTTCTTGGCTATATGACTTATACGTGATCTTTGTTTGACAGGAGGTGACTTGAATGCATTCTAGATGCTCAGAAACAATAAGCAGAAAGAAAAAGCCCAGCTGCAGCTCTTCACACTGCTTTTCAGAAGGAAAAATATTTAAAATTGGACATTTGGGATTTTCAGTATGTAAGTACAATTCCTTAATGCATTCAGCAGACACTGTCAGTCAGGTTTCACAGGGTTAGCACTGGATGTCATCACATTTTGCTGGTGTAGTCCTGGAAAGAATTTTGGCCAATAATCCAGGCTCTGCTAAACCCCTTGAAGCTGCTGTCATTTTCACTATGCTCTTTTTTTTTCACTATGCTCTTTATTTACTTTCTACACTGTGGAGTTGCCAACTATAGCTCATCTTATTGTTGTAAAACAAGGAAAGAGAGTGTCACATGTTATGCAGACATTTTTTTTTGCCAGGTAATCTTCCCACATCTCATGATAATGAAAAAAAGACAAAAGGAACCCTAGGTACTCCTTAAACTGCTAAAATGTGTAATGGGACATTACAGTTACTACAATTTCTGAGACTCTTAAAGTAGCATTCAATAGTAAGCATTCCAGCTAAAATTGCATTTTACTTGTACATAAAGACAATTATATGACTAAGTATTTGCACTGTGATTTGTGCACTATGAATTCTTATATCAATAAAATAGTTATATCTTTGTATAACTTTGCAGCATACAGAATTCTCTCCATCATTTCTAGCATACATAATTCTTTCCATCACTGTCAGAACTCAACCAAAACTATTTGTCTGTGTCAGACAAACTGCTGGCCAGGGATGAAGTACCAATCTAGGTCCATCCTCTGATCCCAACCCTGGGCTGCCAGTACTCTCCATAGGGCTGGGTACTGGAGCACACCTCTGGTGCTCTCATCTGCTGGGTTCCCGGGGTGGGGGGTGGAGGGGAAGAAAGGAATCTGCCTGAGTGCCCTAAGGACAAAGAAAAGACAGCCAGAAGATTCAGAACAGCAGTCTCGTACTCCTGGCACAGGGAAAGGAAAGGGAAGACTCTGAAAGGAGAGAGCTCTGAAAGGAACTGTAGAAGTGATGGTTGGAGAGAGATATCATGGCTTTGACAAGAGGAAGGAATGTCTGGACCCAATAGAGAGAATGGAAGAGGTAATTGGAGAAGGCGTGTTTGACAAAGGGACAGGAATTTGAGGGTGGTAAAACACTGAAACAAGTTGCAAGAGAGGTGGTAGATGGCCCATCCCTGGAAACATTCAAGGTCAGGTTGGACAAGGCTCTGAGCAACCCGATCTAGTGGACCGTGTCCCTTCTTATTGCAGGGGGTTGGACTATATGACTTCTAAACATCCTTTCCAATCCGAAATATTCTGTGATCCTATGAATTCTGAAATAGGGGGATGAAAAATGGGATTAGGAGTAGTCAGAGAAGGAGGCAAAGGATCATTGATCCCTATCATAGATAGGTGGAGTTAGGAGGTATCTTTTGCAAGAAGTAATGCTGAAAGAGAAAATTGGGATAAGCTGAGCAACAAACTAGAGAGGAGGACAAAGCAAGAGGTAAAGCAGGGTAAGGACTTGGAGTTGTAAATATGAGTACTGGAGCAATGAAATGGTTAAAAGTGATTAACAAAACAGATGGACAAACTCCAGAATTCTGCAGTGTAATCCCAAAGTGAGTGGGCACCACAAATATTCTGATTGACATGCAGAGATATTGCTGCATACACTCCAAAGAAAACTGTCACACTAACTCCAGCATTTACAAACAAAGAGCTGATTAAGTAGTTGAGTTTGACAACAGACTTTCCTCACATGGAGTGATTTACAATTGAATTGTGGAGAGGGATGAGATGGAGTAAGACAACAATCGATTTGAAATGAGAAAATTGAATTATTTGAAAAGGTGCAGAACATGTAAAGGATACAACCCTTGGTAAATGGAGAAAGAATGAGCAGTATATTATAACTACAGGGCTGTAGGTACAAAAGCACTACTTCTAATGTTTCAAACCAGTGGTGGTACTTAACATCAGCCATCATTCTATCCTTCTCTCAAACTGCTTCATGAATTTTTATCTCCAGATTGATAGAACATATTAGTAAGCAACCAGACAGGGCTTTCTATACCTTTGCAGTGTATCATTTAGGAGAAAAGAGATAATCCAAGTTTCTCCAAATCCTGTTGGGGTCCCTCCCCTGCCATGGAGCCCTGGGAGAGGGGCCCTGGGGAGGAGACACGGGGTCTCCCTGCCCCTGGTCAGCCTTGTTCCCCATTGGTTGGTTTGGGTTCCCTGATAATGCCAAGGACCCTCGGGTCCCGTGACTGCAGAGTTCCTGAGCTGAGCCCCGGCCATGCGGCTGGAGAAATAAACATCTCTGAAACATCTACCACGAATCTGTCCATATAAACTTCGCTTTCCATGGGACTCCTGGTTTGCAATACACTTGTTGCAGTAATCCCCGCAGCGACAAAATCCAAAGCAACAAAACCCCAAAGCTGATGTGTATTTCCATTCATCTTATTAAGCATTTCACAAAAATAATTTTCCATACTTACAAGCAAGTGATGCTTACAGAAACAAATGGTATTATTCCTTCTGAGTCAATTTCTTTGGTTGTTGTTTGGTTTAGGTTGTTTTTTGGTTTGGCTGGTTTTTTTTTAAGGAGGAAAGAAAGCTGCTTTTAGAGCTTGAATCTGTGGTAGAACTGAATTTTCCATTTCCTTGGAAATCCTAAACCAGTGCCTTTGTACTCCCAACTCTTCAATTTCCAATAACCTCCAAATATGTTGGAGAATTGTATTCATTCTTGCTCTGTCATCTGTTACAGTAATGTACCCAGGGATTTAGATCACTGTTAAATGACGAGGATGTATCAAAGAACATAGATGTGATACATTTCTTACAGAAGCTATTTGTGATCTATAATAGATAGCGTACTAGGGACCTCAAATGGTACAGCAGGTCATCTGGCAGGGGTTGTGGAAGGAAGGCAGAGCTGGAATTGTAACAGCTGCCTGCAGGAAATAAGGGAAGTGGAATCTATCCAAACTGCTATATGCACATTAAATAGGAGCACAATGCAAGATCTTCCAGCTCTACAAGGAGAGAGTAAAATATTATAACTTAAGTGAGTAACCTGATAGCAAGATCACAAAAAAAAATTGTCATTGGCTCACAGAGCTGATGCACATCAAAATATCAAAATAGAATTTGCAGAGATACAGTGGAGCAACTAAGTCTCATTTCTTTTCCCCAGCTAAAAAGATCACAGGAATCCTAATTCAAGCATTATGTGCTAACAATGTGAAGACTCCGTATTTGTTTGCTCTTCATTAGGAGACCTACTTATAAAGATATTGCAATGGCATGAAATACACTCATTTCATTGCACCTTTTTCAACTCCATGTGTGGGAATTAGTAGAAGGTCAGCAAGCCTGTCTGATTCCAACATCTATCTTAGCACAATCTATTTGTACCCTGAGAAGCTTAGTGTCAACAGAAGCAAGAAACCTAAACAACAGAGAGAACAGCAACAAGGCTGCCCCTGGTGTTTTTCTGAATGCCTAGAATGCTTATGCTATAGGTAACCAATAATAGTACGTTGTAGTTAAATAATACCCAGTCAATCTATTGTAGTAGTTAAGCAACCAATGGAAAAGTAACATGAATGATAAACATACAAAACTGTATAAATGATACTGGCTATTTGGAATAAAGAGCTTTTTTGCCTGGAGTTGTTCGTGTGTGTCATGTCTGTCTCAATGACGAAATCTGGTGACCCCGCCATGATATTACCATGGGAGATGGCAGGGCAACATGCCGCAGAGACGGAGCCCAGTGTAGCAAGAGAGCAGAGGAGTTCTGCTATTGGTCTGGACCTGATTTAGGCACTGTGTTGAGGTGAGCCACTGAGAACTATTTAAGATGGGAAATAATTTATCGAATGAGGAAAAGACTGTAGTGTCAACTTGGAAGTTGCTTCTAAAGTGGAAGGGTGTTAAAACCACAGACTTTGCCCTTCAAAGAGTATTGCTGTGGACATGATCTCAGGACTTCCCTGTGGATGCCAGTGTAGCATTTAGTGTGACTGCATGGAAGGCAGTGGGGGAGAAACTTTGGGATGTGATCTCCAAAGGAGATACAAATGCCACGGGCTTGGCTCCCACCTGGTGGCTGCTGTATGAAACTTTGAAGGAGTGGAAAAACGAACAGGACCAACAGGAGTGGGAGTTGGCAGAAGTTGCTGAGCTGGTGGCTGACACAGAGGGGGACATGCCAATGGGTGAAGTGGAGGTGGGGGAGACCTTGGGTGGCTGCTCTGGTGGGCTGATCAGTACACCCAAAGTTGTTAAAGCAGTAGTAAAAAAGAATCCCGGTAGGTCCTCCTTGTACCTGTCTCCGAGAGACTGTGTTAAACCCACGTACCCCTCCCCAGCTGAGCAGCTGGCTGAGCTTTCGCTGAAAGATCGCAAGGGTGAGCCTCTGGTTGTGCCCTCTGCTCCACCACCCCCGTCTCCTCTGGACATGGGTGATGATCATGAGCTGCTGGGAAAGGGACTTTACCCCCTGTTGCCTTGTAGCACTGAGAGCAAGAGTGATGCAGAGAAATCTGTTGTGGTTGCAACAGATGAATGTCAGCAGGGACAGACACGTTGTAGCTGCTGCCCCTTGAATAGATCGAAACCAGGACAACCTTGGACATTACCCCCTTGTCAGGTGACTGTACAACCCAGACAGCCTCTTCAGTTTTGGGATCATGTGAGACAAAAGGCTGTGGAGGTTGGGGACTGGGATTTGATTGAGAAAATAGGAATGCCTAGATCTGGTGATGAATTAACTGTTGGAGGGGCAGCCGGAGGGATGGGTGAACAGATGGTATACCTGGTTTTCAAGGCAGTCCTGAATTCAGGCCAGAATGATGACCACCATGTCATTGCATGGAAGGTTGTGCAAGATTTACAAGCGAAGGTGGCTAAGTATGGAATCAATTCTTCAGAGGTAATGCAAGTGATTTGGGTTATTAATACTAATCTCCTTGCACCTTATAATGTTTCTCTCTTGGCCCAAGTGATATTTCAACCGGTCCAGTTTAATGTTTTTCAAAACACCTGGAGGCAGCTTGCTGAGAGGGCTGCATTGGAAAATATGGGACTTCCCCAGCAAGATCCACGACATGCTGTAGGAGTGTATGCTTCAATGGGCTCTCAGATGTTTGCTAACCCTCGGATGCAGGCTCAGTGGGATCCTCTTGTGTTGGAGCAGTGTCAGCAAATTGTCATGACAGCACTGATAAAAACAATGGAGCTATCACCCCCAGAACCACGATATGTTACAATATGGCAAGGAGTGAAGGAACCTTTTTTTGCAATTTGTGGAAAAGGTTGCTGCAGCACTTGAGAAACAAGTGGAGGATGAAAATTTACAACAACTCTGCAAACAGTTGGCCAAAGACAATGCAAATGAAGATTGTAGGAAAATTATTGAACTGCTATGGGGGGTCCTGCCCTAGCTGATATGGTCACAGCATGTTCTAAAGTTGGATCAGTGGAACACAAAATGTCCATTTTGGCCACCATTTTGCAGCCACCCCAGAAATGTTTTACATGTGGGCAGCAGGGACACTTAAAGGCTGACTGCAGAGACAGGCAGGACAAAAGCAAAAGGGGTTGGAAGTACTGGGGTTTTTTCATGTAACCGATGTGGAAAGCCTGGTCATTATGCAAAACAGTGCAGATCTAAGTATCATGCCAATGGTCAGCCTCTGAAAGAGTTGGGAAAGGGGAAAAGGAGTGCCAAGGGGAAGGGTGTGCAGACACAAGCACTTCCCCAGGGAATGTTACCAACACAGGCTTATTCGACCAACTTAGTGGGAGCACCAAGGTAGCAGCCGGCATGGATGTTTCCATTGCAACAACAATAACTTTGGACTCTTACTGAGTGTACAAAGTTCCCTTGGACACATGTGGGCCTTTGGGCCAGGGACTGAGTGCATTGCTTGTGGGGAGATCTAGTGCCACTTTACAGGGAATATTTGTGCACCCTGGAATTATTGATGCCGATTATACAGGCCAAATTTGTGCTATGGTTTCCACTCCTACCCCCCTGTTACTATTCCAGAAAAGATTAGCATTGCTCAACTTGTACCTTTTAAGTCATGTGTTCCGAGAACAAATCAATGGATTCATGGAGATGGAGGTTTTGGATCCACTGGCGTGCCACAGGTCTTTTGGGCCAAAGATATTTCTGGAGGAAGGCCACACATGACCTGTACCTTGACTCTGCCTGAAGCCAGGCCATCACATATCGGCTCCAAGGTTTGATTGATACTGGTGCTGATGTGTCTATCATTTCCTTCTCTGTGTGGCCTCCTACGTGGCCTTTAACATCTGTAGGGTCAGCCGTTGCAGGGTTGGGGGGAACAGTTCAAAGTTATTTAAGTAAGCAACCTGTGTTGATCAAAAAAAGGAAGGGCAATTAGAAGCCACAATTAGACCTTATGTTACGGCAGCACCTTTGAATCTCTGGGGAAGGGATGCGTTGGCAGCCTGGGGGGTGAGAATTGGCATGGATTTTTGATGGGGGCCACTCTGCGGAAGGGCTCACAATACCCTATGCTGCCTTTGCAGTGTCTCACAGAATGGCTTATCTGGGAAAACCAGTTGCCCTTCACTAATTGGTTCAAGAACAATTACAGCAGGGATAGATTGAACATTTACAAGTCCCTGGAATACACCTGTCTTTGCAATCAAAAAGAGATCACAGAGATGGAGATTGCTCCATGACCTCCGTCGAATTAATGTTGTAATGGAGAGTATGGGTGCGTTACAACCTGGGATGCCTTCGCCCACAATGATACCTACAGGGTGGCACATTTTGGTAATTGATTTGAAGGACTGTTTTTTTCACCATTCGTTTACATCATAGAGATGTACTGAAGTTTGCTTTCACAGTGCCCTCAAATAATAATGCTGAACCTGTGAAACGATATCAGTGGAAGGTGTTGCCTCAAGGTATGAAAAAGAGCCTGACCATTTGTCAATGGTATGTGGTACAAGCCTTGTCTATTGTTCGTGAACAGTTTCCTGGTGCATACTGCTATCCCTGTATGGATGATATTGGTAGCAACGTTGGCCAAGGAGGAACTGCTGAGGATACAACCTCACTTGCTTACTTGATTGCAGTCATACAGGTTGCAAGTGGCCCCAGAGAAGGTGCAGTGACACCTCCTTGGAAATATTTAGGAGTCAAGATTCTTGAACGAACCATACAACACCAAGATATGCAATTACAAAATTCAATTAAGACTCTGAATGATGCTCAGAAATTGTTAGGTACCATCAATTGGTTACGCCCTTATTTAGGGCTGACCATAGCACAACTGTCTGCATTGTTTGATACATTGAAAGGAGACCCAGATTTAAATTTGCCACGAACCTTTACTACTGAAGCGCGACAAGCATTAGACGAGGTTCAACATGCTGTTTCCACCCATCAAGTATATCGAGTGGATCCTTCCATTGATGTCATTGTTTTTATTGTCATTCCAGATCTCCATCCTACGGGTATCATTGGACAGCGGAACAAACAGTGGCCTGATCCCTTGCACGTTTTGGAATGGGTCTTTTTGCCTCACCAGCCTACGAAAATGGCACCTACGCTGTTTGAACTAATTGCCCAGCTGATTATCAAATGCCGGCAAAGATGCCTGCATTGATGGCCAAACACCCTGCAAAAATCATATTCCCGTTCAACAAGAGTATTTTGAATGGTGTTTTGCAAACAGTGCTCCTTTACAGAGTGCATTGCAAAACTTTTTAGGGCAGACTGCTTACCATCTGCCCAGTCACAAATTGCTGCAATTGGCAATATCAGCTAGTTTGTCATTATGGCCAAAGAACAGTCGTGTGCCATTGCAAGGACTTACTGTATTTACTGATGGATCAGGCAAAATGGGAAAGGCCATTGTCACCTGGAAGGACAAGTCTGGGTGGCAGATGCTGGAAGGCCACGAGTCAGGCTCTGTCCAGCTTGTTGGATTAAGAGCCGTGACCATGGCATTCCAGCATTTTTCTCATGTACCATTGAACCTTGTTACTGATTCTGCTTATGTTGCAGACATTACATAGCACCTTGATTGCTCATTTTTAAAGGAAGTTAATAATGCTGCTCTTTTTTTGTTACTGAAAACCTTGTGTGTGATTCAGAACCGAATCCATCCCTATTACATTTTACACATAAGAAGTCACACCACTTTGCCAGGATTTATAGTGGAGGGTAATGCCTGAGCTGATAAGTTAGCTAACCTTGCATTGATGGCACCTCAACCTGATAAAATAGCACAAGCCAAAGAATCACACAACTTTTTCCATCAGAGTGCACGTACTCTGCAAAAGCAGTTTCTGCTTTTTGCCAGTAGCCGTGCTCCCAAAACTGCTGTTGTAGTACCATGAAAAAGTGTCTTCAGGACATTGATGCATTGGATGATGCATTCCCTGTTGCCCTTGAGCCACAACAAATAGATATTATGGGGTCAATAAGTGTGCCAGCATGTGTCTTTTTTAATTACACATGAGCTTGGTGCTGGGAGAACCCTTGTCCAAGTACTCAAGATGTGTCACCCACAAATCCTGTATTTCGAAATGCTTCAGCTTCGTGCGATTTTAAATCAAAATGGTGTTACATACTACCAAGCTGCTTCAGACCACACTCCATGTAAACTACCTCAAGGAGTGTTCTTAATTTGTGGAGATCATGCGTGGCCTGCAATGCCCTCACGCGCTGTTGGTGGACCATGTGCTATTGGCCACCTGACTATGCTTGCCCCAAATTTAACTATGCTTGTAAAGCACACGCATGCAACTCGTGACAAACGGTCCTTGCATTCTTTTGCAAGAGACTGCCATGACACTCTTGATTTCTGGAATTTAGAAAAATGTGGTTTTGTCCCAGGAATAGCTGCTGGAAAAGCATTAGGATTGTTAAACAAGCTATGTTGCTAGCTTGCTAAACAGACTAATACCACTTTGCTTGCTTTGTCAGGATTGTTAACTGATGTCGATTCTATTACACACACCACCCTGCAAAATTGAGCAGCCATTGACTTTTTGCTGTTGGCACATGGACATGGTTCTGAAGAATTTGATAGCATGTGCTGTGTGAATCTTTCTGACCACTCTAAATCGGTGTTTGCTAATATCAAAGAACTACAAATAAGTGTTTCAAAGTTAAGAGAAGAGAGTGAGTCCGATTGGTTCAATGCTCTGTTTGGTGATTGGCAACTTGCTAAATGGGTCAAAGACCTCCTGAAAATTGGATGTTTGATTGTGATTGTCATCTTTGTCATTTACTCCTTGTGTCATGTTTGTTGTCCTTTCTGCAGAGGACCATAAACACTGCACATTCTTTCTGCAGCAACATCTTTCTTGGCAGCTCCCAGCAGAAAACCTTACCTTGGAGACAGGCCATCACCAGGATTTTCACTCCCCCAGTCTGATTTCAAATGTTTACTTCCAAAGTGCTGGTGATTCAAAGGATCATTGGTTCAGTATGGCTGCTCTTGATTACCTTTAATAGAATCATAGAATCACAGGATATGCTGAGTTAGAAGGGACCCACAGGGATCACTGAAATCCAGCTCCTGGACCTGCACAGGACAGCACCAAAAATCACACCATATGCCTAAGAGCATTGTCTAAATGCTTCTTGAACTCTGTCAGGCTTGGTGCTGTGACCACTTCCATGGGGAGCCTGTTCCAGTGCCCAACCACCCTCTGGGTGAAGAATTGTTTCCTAATATATAACCGGTAGATACAAAAATGCTGCTAGCAAGGATTTTCTTGCTATTTTCCAAGTCTGTGAGAGACTTTTCTCTCTCACAGAAGAGGTAGCAGTTCTGTAAACAACCAAACCACCTGCAACCTTGAAAAGTCTTGTTTATGGTATAGTAGAAAAATATTTTGAAAATGAATGTTTTAGGATTTTAGCCAATCACCCCAAGGGGTGGCTGATCCTTTGTCCAATTAGACTACGAAGAAAAAAGTATAAAAGAGTTTGTAAAATAATTAAATAAATCAATCTTGCTGCACAATTCCTGCCTGCTGGATCTTCCCTCCTCCTCCCTATGGCTGCGGGACACAGTGATATACCCTAGGGCCCAGGCCTGCGGTAATAATAACCTAAATCTTCCATGACACATGTTGATGCTGTTCCCTTGGGTCCTGTCACTGGTCACCAGAGAGAAGAGATCAGTGGCTGCCTCTCCTCTTCCCCTCATGAGGAAGTTGCAGACTGCAACGAGGTCTTCCCGCAGCCTCCTCTTCTCCAGGCTGAACAGACCAAGTGACCTCAGCTTCTCCTCATACAGCTTCCCCTCTTGCCCCCTCACCATCTTTGTGTCCCTCCTCCGAACACTCTATTGTACTATGTTAACAAATGCAGCTAAGTTTAAAAAGGAGCACTGTGCCACTTCAATCCACACCATCCATATCTGTGTGGAACAGTCTTTGCAGGATCATTTACAGTGTTGTCATAAATCTACTAAGCATTATCATCAAGGATGCTGCTTATCTGAAATAGAGATTGGTACTCCCATAAAATAACTAGAGTGACAGGCCTTGTTACTCTTTCTTATTGTCCTGGAAAAATCATGAACTGTATGTTAATCACTTCATCCATTCCTGAAATGGAGCTACACTTTAATGAACATGTTGCATGAAATAAGTTCTGGTTGAAATTGAAGAAGGCTGCTCATTGAGACTGAAATGGCAAAGGGAATTCAAGTCAGATGCTTAATTATCCAAACTGGAGTTTGACCAAGATGCTGCAGTTCTTGTGATATGTGTCACGGGATAGCTCATGATCAAAAGCTGCTGTAACCTTGACTTCAAATTGAAGCTTCCTTCTTTATACTTAGTGTCCACCGGGTGCCAGGAGGGTACAGCAGCTCTGTTCTTCCTCAAATCAAAAGTTACTTTAGATCTTTACCTGCTTTTCTTCAGAGTATCTTACCCAGGTATGGAATGACACTGATATTGTTTGGTTTCATGACCAAAGACTCAGAGGTGTTTCTGGCTAAAAATTAACTGCACTTGAATCCGAAAAAAGTGCTCAAATGAAAGTGTAGGACAAGATTTTCCTTGTTCCCCTCAAACTGCCCCTCAGAACTAAAAATCAGAGATCAAATTAAAATTGTATATGATGCCAACATTTAGAAGTGTCTAACAAATTTAAAACTACCTAATTATCTCTGTAATATTAATCCATTCAATACTAGAAAAGAAAGTAGAAAAAAGGAATTAAAAGTTTCTTCAAATACCATTTGACTGACATTAGTAAACAAATTAAACGATTTTACAGAAGAAAGGGATCTAGATATTTAGATGTGATACAGATATTTAATAATAATATAATACTTATGGGGTAGCAACCTCTGACAAATAACGAAGGAATCTTGAGTATATGTAATGTGATTAAGAGGAGATTAATATATTAAATAAAGGTTTTTGAAAGCAGCTGGTGTCTTCAAGATGACCAAGAAAGTGCTTAACGGTTATGGTAACACAGAGAGATGGAGCTGGACTGTGAAGGAATTTAAAACCCATAAACCATTTTCCTGCCAATAAGGATTATATTTTCCAGTGTGAACTGCTTCTTAATTGAGACTGAAAATTCCTCCATTATTCTAAAATTAAGGTTAACTGGAAATAGCACCAATACTGTAAAATAAGTGACAGATGTGCAATCAAGAAAAGATAACATGAATACACTTTACAAGAATGGCAATTCCAGTTACAAATAACAAAAGACGTCTCCCTTTCTGTAAATGAAGACTTCTTTACCATTATAATTTCTGTCTGTCATAATCTACTGTAGTAAAATTAATGCAGCCCAGGAAATTGCAGCTTTGTAACAGCAGCAGCCCTACATACATTTGCATGAGTGTTCTGTAGTGACAGGAATAGAATATATGGCATAAAAAGTTACTGAAAATAGACTTGTCTAGTCACTGGCCAAATGCTACCCGTTGCTTTTGGGAACAGAGCGTGTTGACAGGAGAGACTGTCAGTGCAGCGAGCATGACCCTTCCTGCAGCTCTGGTGTGCTGTTCTCCTGCCTCTGTAGCCCTGCAGGTGGGAAGGAGTGGGTTGGAGGAACAACCACTTTCTGCAGCATTAGGTGCTGTCAGCCTCCTAAGTCATCACTGAATAACATAATGTTCCTTGTCTGTGTTTTGCCAGTGGGAGG